>NW_027511699.1:188533-288818 GCF_048772815.1 Callospermophilus lateralis
TGGTAATGATCAGTACACAAATTCCACTTGGCTCACCAAATTGTGTTCTTGTAGGTTGAAGCGTTCGTCAACAGAAGTAGTTTTTATATTTAGGTTGCCCTCTGTTCCCTCCTATATACATAGATGAATTTGGAACTCTATATCCAAAATGGTTTGTAGTATTTCTTTGAAACTAGAAAAAATAAAGGAGTTCTCAGTTTTGTCTCGATGGTTTGTTTCCTCTTCAAGTAGAACTAAGCAGAGATTGTGGAAAAGCACTTTCATTGAGAGGGGTTGCCAAGCTTGTAAGAAATAACGAGTTTCCGAAATACCAGCAAATATTTTCTCACCCAATCGTGATGATGCATGGTGGTAATGATCAGTACCCAAATCCCACTTGCTTAACCAAATTTTGTTCTTCTAGGTTGAAGCGTTCGTCTACAGTAGCAGTTTTTATATTTAGGTTTCACTCTGTTCTCTCCTATAAAGATAGATGAATTTGGAACTCTAAATCCAACATGGTTTGTAGTAGCTCTTTGAAACTTGACAAAATAAAGGAGTTCCTAGTTTTGTCCCTATGGTTTGTTTCCTCTTCAAGTAGCCCTAGGCACACACTGTGGAAAACCACTTTCATTGAAAGGGGTTCCCCAGCTTCCAAGATATAACAAGTTTCCGAAATACCAGCAAATATTTTTTCACCCAACCTTGATGATACTTGGTGGTAATGATCGGTACACAAATCCAACATGACTCACCAAATTTTGTTCTTCTATGTTGAAGCGTTCGTTTACAGTAGCAGTTTATATTTTTAGGTTTCCCTCTCTTCTCTCCTATATAGATAGATGAATTTGGAACTCTAAATCCAACATGGTTTGTAGTAGCTATTTGAAATTTGACAAAATAAAGGAGTTCTCAGTTTTGTCTCTATGGTTTGTTTCGTCTTCAAGTAGCCCTAAGCAGAGACTGTGGAAAAGCACTTTCATTGAGAGGGGTTGCCAAGCTTGTAAGAAATAACGAGTTTCCGAAATACCAGCGAATATTTTTTCTCCCAATCTTGATGATACGTGGTGTTAATGACAAGTACACAAATCCCACTTGGCTCAGCAAATGTTGTTCTTCTAGGTTGAAGCGTTCGTTTACAGTAGCAGTTTTTATTTTTAGGTTTCACTCTGTTCTCTCCTATACAGATAGATGAATTTGGAACGCTAAATCCAGCATGGTTTGTACTAGTTCTTTGAAATTTGACAAAATAAAGGAGTTCTCAGTTTTGTCTCTATGGTTTGTTTCCTCTTCCAGTAGCCCTAGGCACAGACTGTTGAAAACCACTTTCATTGAGAGGGGTTGCCAAGCTTCCAAGAAATAACGAGTTTCCGAAATACCAGCAAATATTTTTTCACCCAATCTTGATGATACGTGGTGGCAATGACAAGTACACAAATCCCACTTGGCTCACCAAATTTTCTTCTTCTAGGTTGAAGCGTTCGTTTACAGTAGCAGTTTTTATTTTTAGGTTTCACTCTGTTCTCTCCTATATAGATAGATGAATTTGGAACTCTAAATCCAACATGGTTTGTAGTAGCTCTTTGAAACTTGAAAAAATAAAGGAGTTCTCAGTTTTGTCTCTATGGTTTGTTTCCTCTTCAAGTAGCCCTAGGCACAGACTGTAGAAAAGCACTTTCATTGAAAGGGGTTGCCAAGGTTCCAAGAAATTAAGAGTTTCCGAAATACCAGCAAATATTTTTTCACCCAGTCTTGATGATACGTGGTGGTAGTGAGAAGTACACAAATTACACTTGGCTCAACAAATTTTGTTCTCAGAGGTTGATGCGTTCGTTTACAGTAGCAGTTTTTATATTTAGGTTTCACTCTGATCTCTCCTATATAGATGGATGAATTTGGAACTCTAAATCCAACATGGTTTGCAGTAGGTAATTGAAACTTGACAAAATAAAGGAGTTCTCAGTTTTGTCCGTATGGTTTGTTTCCTCTTCTAGTAGCCCTGGGCACACACTGTGGAAAAGCACTATCATTGAAAGGGGTTGCCAAGTTTCCAAGAATTTACGAGTTTCCGAAATACCAGCAAACATTTTTTCAGCCAATCTTGATGATACGTGGTGGTAATGACAAGTACACAAATCCCACTTGGCTCACCAAATTTTGTTCTTCTAGGTTGAAGCGTTTGTTTACAGTAGCAGTTTTAATTTTTAGGTTTCACTCTCTTCTCTCCTATATAGATAGATGAATTCGGAACTCTAAATCCAACATGGTTTGTAGTAGCAATTTGAAACTTGACAAAAAAAGTAGTTCTCAGTTTTGTCTCTATGGTTTGTTTCCTCTTCAAATAGCCCAAGGCACAGACTGTGGAAAAGCACTTTCATTGAAAGGGGTTGCCAAGCTTCCAAGAAATTACGAGTTTCCGAAAACCAGCAAATATTTTTTCACCCAATCTCGATGATACGTGGTGGTAATGAGAAGTACACAAATTCCACTTGCCTCACCAAATTTTGTTCTTTTAGGTTGAAGCGTTCGTTTACAGTAGCTGTTTTTATATTTAGGTTTCACTTTGTTATCTCCTATATAGATAGATGAATTTGGAACTCTAAATCCAGCATGGTTTGCAGTAGGTCTTTGAAGCTTGACAAAATAAAGGAGTTCTCAGTTTTGTCTCTATGGTTTGTATCCTCTTCAAGTAGGCCTAGGCACAGACTGTGAAAAATCACTTTCATTGAGAGGGGTTACCAAGCTTCTAAGAAATAACTGCTTTCCGAAATACCAGCAAATATTTTTTCAGCCAATCTTGATGATACGTGGTCGTAATGAGAAGTACACGAATCCCACTTGGCTCACCAAATTTTGTTCTTCTAGGTTGAAGCGATCGTTTACAGTAGCCGTTTTTATATTTAGGTTTCACTCTGTTCTCTCCTATAGAGATAGATGAATTTGGAATTCTAAATCCAACATGGTTTGCAGTAGGTCTTTGAAACTTGACAAAATAAAGGAGTTCTCAGTTTTGTCTCTGTGGTTTGTTGCCTCTTCAAGTAGCCCTAGGCACAGACTGTGGAAAATCACTTTCATTGAGAGGGGTTGCCTAGCTTCTAAGAAATAACTGCTTTCCGAAATACCAGCAAATATTTTTTCACCCAATCTTGATGATACTTTTTAGTAATGATCACTACACAAATCCCACGGGGCTGACCAAATTTTGTTCTTTTAGGTTGAAGCGTTCGTCTACAGGAGTAGTTTTTCTATTTAGGTTTCACTCTGTTCTTTCCTATATAGATAGATGAATTTGGAACTCTAAATCCAACATGGTTTGTAGTAGTTCTTTGAAACTTGACAAAATAAAGGAGTTCTCACTTTTGTCTCCATGGTTTGTTACCTCTTCAAGTAACCCTAGGCACAGACTGTGGAAAAGCCCTTTCATTGAGAGCGGTTGCCAAGCTTCTAAGATATAACGGGTTTCCGAAATACCAGCAAATATTTTTTCACCCATCCTTGATGATACTTGGTGGTAATGATCGGTACACAAATCGATTTGACTCACCAAATTTTGTTCTTCTAGGTTGAAGCGTACATTTACAGTAGCAGTTTATATTTTTAGGTTTCCCTCTCTTCTCTCCTAAATAGATAGATGAATTTGGAACTCTAAATCCAACATGGTTTGTAGTAGCTCTTTGAAACTTGACAAAATAAAGGAGTTCTCAGTTTTGTCTCTATGGTTTGGTTCCTCTTCAAGTATTCCTAAGCAGAGACTGTGGAAAAGCACTTTCTCTGAAAGGTTTTGCCATCCTTCCAAGAAATTATGAGTTTCCGAAATACCATCAAATATTTTTTCAACCAATCTTGTTGATACGTGGTGGTAATGAAAAGTACACAAATCGCACTTGGCTCACTAAATATTCTTCTTCTAGGTTGAAGCGTTCGTCTACTGTAGCAGTTTTTATATTTAGGTTTCCCACTGTTCTCTCCTATATACATAGATGAATTTGGAACTCTAAATCCAACATGGTTTGTAGTAGCTCTTTGAAACTTGACAAAAAAAAAGGAGTTCGCAGTTTCGTCTCTATGGTGTGTTTCCTCTTCAAGTAGCCCTAGGCACAGACTGTGGAAAAGCACTTTCATTGAGAGGGGTTGCCAAGCTTCTAACAAACAACGAGTTTCCGAAATACCAGCAAATATTTTTTCACCCAATCTTGATGATACGTGGTGGTAATGACAAGTACACAATTCCCACTTGGGTCACCAAATTTTGCTCTTCATGGTTGAAGCTTTCGTCTACAGTAGCAGTTTGTATATTTAGGTTTCACTCTGTTCTCTCCTATATAGATAGATGAATTTGGAACTCTAAATCCAACATGGTTTGTAGTAGCTCTTTGAAACTTGACATAATAAAGGAGCTCTCAGTTTTGTCTCTATGGTTTGTTTCCTCTTCAAGTAGCCCTAGGCACAGACTGTGGAAAAGCACTTTCATTGATAGTGGTGGCCAAGCTTCTAAGAAATAACGAGTTTCCGAAATACCAGCAAATTTTTTTTCACCCAATCTTGATGATACGTGGTGGTAATGATCAGTACACAAATCCCACTTGGCTCACCAAATTTTGTTATTCTTGGTTGAAGCGTTCGTCTACAGTAGCAGTTTTTATATTTAGGTTACACTCTGTTCTCTCCTATATAGATAGATGAATTTTGAACTCTAAATCCAACATGGTTTATAGTAGCTCTTTGAAACTTGACAAAATAAAGCAGTTCTCAGTTTTTTTCTATGGTTTGTTTCCTCTTCAAGTAGCCCTATGCAGAGACTGTGGAAAAGAAGTTTCATTGAAAGGGGTTGCCAAGCTTCTAAGAAAGAACGAGTTTCCGAAATACCAGCAAATATTTTTTCACCCAATCTTGATGATACGTGGTGGTAATGACAAGTCCACAAATCCCACTTGGCTCACCAAATTTTGTTCTTCTAGGTTGAAGCGTTTATTTACAGTAGCAGTTTTCATTTTTAGGTTTCACTCTGTTCTCTCTTATATAGATAGATGAATTTGGAACTCTAAATTCAACATGGTTTGTATTAGCTCTTTGAAACTTGACAAAATAAAGGAGTTCTCAGTTTTTTCTCTATGGTTTGTTTCCTGTTCAAGTAGCGCTAGGCACAGACTGTGGAAAAGCACTTTCATTGAGAGGGGTTGCCAAGCTTCCAAGAAATTACGAGTTCCCGAAATACCAGCAAATATTTTTTCACCCAATCTTGATGATACTTGTTGTTAATGATCAGTACACAAATCCCACTTGGCTCACCAAATTTTGTTCTTCTAGGTTGAAGCGTTAATCTACAGTAGCAGTTTTTATATTTAGGTTCCACTCTGTTCACTTCCATATAGATAGATGAATTTGGAATGCGAAATCTAATATGGTTTGTAGTAGCTCTTTGAAACCTTGCAAAAAAAGGAGTTCTCAGTTTTGTCTCTATAGTTTGTTTCCTCTTCAAGTAGCCCTAGGCACAGACTGTGGAAAAGCACTTTCATTGTGAGGGGTATCCAAGCTTTTAAGAAAGAACGAGTTTCCGAAATACCAGCAAATATTTTTTCAGCCAATCTTGATGATACGTGGTGGTAATGACAAGTACAAAAATCCCACTTAGCTCACCAAATTTTGTTCTTCTAGGTTGAAGCGTTCCTTTACAGTAGCAGTTTTTATTTTTAGGTTTCACTCTGTTCTCTCCTATATACATAGATGAATTTGGAACTCTAAATCCAACATGGTTTGTAGTAGCTCTATGAAACTTGACAAAAAAAGGAGCTCTCAGTTTCGTCTCTATGGTTTGTTTCCTCTTCAAGTAGCCCTAGGCACAGACTGTGGAAAAGCATTTTCATTGAAAAAGGTTGCCCAGCTTCCAAGAAATAACGATGTTCCGAAATACCACCAAATATTTTTTCACCCAATCTTGATGATACTTGCTGGTAATGATCAGTACACAAATCCCACTTGGCTCACCAAATTTTGTTTTTCTAGGTTGAAGCGTTCGTCTACAGTAGCAGTATTTATATTAGGTTTCCCTCTGTTCTCTCCTATATAGATAGATGAATTTGGAAATCTAAATCCACCATGGTGTGTAGTAGCTCTTTGAAATTTGACAAATTTAGGTGTTCTCAGTTTTGTCTCTATGGTTTGTTTCCTCTTCAAGTAGCCCTAGGCACAGATTGTGGAAAAGCACTTTCATTGAGAGGGGTTGCCAAGCTTCTAAGGAAGAACGAGTTTCCGAAATACCAGCAAATATTTTTTCACCCAATCTTGATGAAACGTGGTGGTAATGACAATTACACATCCCACTTGGCTCACCAAATTTTGTTCTTCTAGGTTGAAGTGATCCTTTACATTAGCAGTTTCTATTTTTAGGTTTCACTCTGTTCTCTCCTATATAGATAGATGAATTTGGAACTCTCAATCCAACATGGTTTGCAGTAGCTCTTTGAAACTTGACAAAATAAAGGAGTTCTCAGTTTTGTCTCTATGTTTTTTTTCCTCTTCAAGTAGCCCTAGTAACAGACTGGAAAAGCACTTTCATTGAGAGGGGTTGCCAAGCTTCTAAGAAAGAACGAGTTTCCGAAATACTAGCAAATATATTTTTACCCAATCTTGATGATACGTGGTGGTATGGCAAGTACACAAATCCCACTTGGCTCACCAAATTTTGTTCTTCTAGGTTGAAGCGTTCCTTTACAGTAGCAGTTTTTATTTTTAGGTTTCACTCTGTTCTCTCCTATATAGATAGATGAATTTGGAACTCTAAATCCAACATGGTTTGTAGTAGCTGTTTGAAACTTGAAAAAATAAAGGAGTTCTCAGTTTTGTCTCTATGGTTTGTTTCCTCTTCAAGTAGCCCTAGGCACAGACTGTGGTAAGTACTTTCATTGATAGGGCTTGTCTAGCTTCTAAGAAATAATGAGTTTCCGAAATATCAGCAAATACTTTTTCACCCAATCTTGATGATTCGTGTTGGTAATGATCAGTACACAAATCCCACTTGGCTCACCAAATTGTGCTCTTCTAGGTTGAAGGGTTCGTCTACAGTAGCAGTTTTTATATGTAGGTTTCACTCTGTTCTCTCTTATATAGATAGATGAATTCGGTACTCTAAATCCAACATGGTTTGTAGTAGCTCTTTGTAACTTGACAAAATAAAGTAGTTCTCAGTTTTGTCTCTATGGTGTGTTTCCTCTTGCAGTAGCCCTAAGCAGAGACTGTGAAAGAGCACTTTCATTGAAAGGGGTTGCCAAGCTTCCAAGAATTTACGAGTTTCCGAAATACCAGCAAATATTTTTTCACCCAAATGATGGTACGTGGTGGTAATGACACGAACACAAATCCCACCTGGCTCACCAAATTTTGTTCTTCTAGGTTGAAGCGTTCGATTACAGTAGCAGTTTTTATTTTTAGGTTTCACTCTGTTCTCTCCTACAGAGATAGATGAATTTGGAACTCTAAATCCAACATGGTTCTTAGTAGCTCTTTGAAACTTGGCAAAATAAAGGAGTTTTCTGTTTTGTCTCTATGGTTTGCTTCCTCTTCAAGTAGCCCTTGGCACAGACTGTTGAAAAGCACTTTCATTGAGAGGGGTTGCCAAGCTTCTAAGAAATAACGAGTTTCCGAAATACCAGCAAATATTTTTTCACCCAATCTTGATGATACGTGGTGGTAATGACAAGTACACAAATCCCACTTGGCTCACCAAATTTTCTTCTTGTAGGTTGAAGCGTTCGTCAACAGTAGCAGTTTTTATTTTTAGGTTTTACTCTGTTCTCTTCAATATAGATAGATGAATTTGGAACTCTAAATCCAACATGGTTTGTAGTAGCTCTTTGAAATTTAACAAAATAAAGGAGTTCTCAGTTTCGTCTCTATGGTTTGTTTCCTTTTCAAGTAGCAGTAGGAACAGACTGTGGAAAAGCACTTTCATTGAGAGGGGTTGCCAAGCTTCTAAGAAATAACGAGTTTCCGAAATACCAGCAAATATAATTTCACCCAATCTTGATGATACTTGGTGGTAATGATCAGTACACAAATCCCACTTGGCTCACCAAATTTTGTTCTTCTAGGTTGAAGCGTTCGTGTACTGTAGCAGTTTTTATATTTACGTTTCCCACTGTTCTCTCCTATATACATAGATGAATTTGGAACTCTAAATCCAACATGGTTTGTAGTAGCTCTTTGAAACTTGACAAAAATAAGGAGTTCTCAGTTTCGTCTCTATGGTTTGTTTCCTCTTCAAGTAGTCCTAGGCACAGACTGTGGAAAAGCACTTTCATTGAGAGGGGTTGCCAAGCTCCTAAGAAATAACAAGTTTCCGAAACACAAGCAAATATTTTTTCACCCAATCTTGATGATACTTGTTGTTAATGATCAGTACACAAATCCCACTTGGCTCACCAAATTTTGTTCTTCTAGGTTGAAGCGTTCATCTACATTAGGTGTTTTTATATTTAGGTTCCACTCTGTTCACTTCTATATAGATAGATGAATTTGGAATTCTAAATCCAATATGGTTGGTAGTACCTCGTCGAAACATGACAAAAAAGTAGTTCTCAGTTTTGTATCTATGGTTTGTTTCCTCTTCAAGTAGCCCTAAGCCGAGACTGTGGAAAAGGACTTTCATTGAAAGGGGTTGCCAAGCTTCTAAGAAATTACAAGTTTCTGAAATACCAGCAAATATTTTTTCACCCAATCTTGATGATACTTGGTGGTAATGATTATTACACAAATCCCACTTGGCTCACCAAATTTTGCTCTTCTAGGTTGAAGCATTCGTCTACAGTAGCAGTTTTTATATTTAGGTTTCCTACTGTTCTCTCCTATATAGATAGATGAATTTGGAACTCTAAATGCAACTTGTATTGTAGTAGCTCTTTGAAACTTGAAAAAATAAAGAAGTTCTCAGTTTTGTCTCTATGGTTTGTTTCCTCTTCAAAGCTCTAGGCAAAGACTGTGGTAAGTCCTTTCATTGATAGGGCTTGTCTATCTTCTAAGAAATAATGAGTTTCCGAAATACCAGCAAATATTTTTTAACCAAATCTTGATGATACTTGGTGGTAATGATCACTACACAAATCCCAAATGGTTCACCAAATTTTGTTCTTCTAGTTTGAAGCATTCGTCTACAGTAGCAGTTTTTATATTTAGGTTTCCCTCTGTTCTCTCCTATATACATAGATGAATTTGGAACTCTAAATCCAACATGGTTTGTAGTAGCTCTTTGAAACATGACAAAATAAAGGAGTTGTCAGTTTTGTATCCATGGTTTGTTTCCTCTTCAAGTAGCCCTAAGCAGAGACTGTGGAAAAGCACTTTCATTGAAAGGGTTGCCAAGCGTCCAAGAAATTACGAGTTTCCGAAATACCAGCAAATATTTTTTCACCCAATCTTGATGATACGTGGTGGTAATGACAAGTATACAAATCCCACTAGGCTCACCATATTTTGTTCTTCTAGTTTGAAGCGTTCGTTTACAGTAGCAGTTTTTATTTTTAGGTTTTACTCTGTTCTCTCCTATATAAATAGATGAATTTGGAACGCTAAATCCAACATGGATTGTAGTAGCTCTTTGAAACTTGACAAAATAAAGTAGTTCTCAGTTTTGTCTCTATGGTTTGTTTCCTCTTCAACTAGCCCTAGGCAAAGACTGTGGAAAGCACTTTCATTGAGAGGGGTTGCCAAGCTTCTAAGAAATAACGAGTTTCCGAAATACCAGCAAATATTTTTTCACCCAATTTTGATGATACTTCCCGGTAATGATCGGTACACAAATCCCACATGAATCACCTAAATATGTTCTTCTAGGTTTAAGGGTTCGTCTACAGTAGCAGTTTTTATATTTAGGTTTCACTCTGTTCTATCCTATATAGATAGATGAATTTGGAACTCTAAATCCAACATGGTTTGTAGTAGCTCTCTGTAACTTGACAAATTAAGGAGTTCTCAGTTTTGTCTCTATGGTTTGTATCTTCTTCAATAGCCCTTGGCAGAGACTGTGGAAAAGCACTTTCATTGAGAGGGGTTGCCAAGCTTCTAAGAAATAACGAGTTTCCGAAATACCAGCAAATATTTTTTCACCCAATCTTGATGATACTTGGTGGTAATGACCAGTACACAATACCACTAGGCTCACCAAATTTTGCTTTCTAGGTTGAAGCATTAGTCTACAGTAGCAGTTTTTATATTTAGGTTTCACTCTGTTGTCTCCTATACATATAGATGAATTTGGAACTCTAAATCCAACATTGTTTGTATTAGCTCTTTGAAACTTGATAAAATAAAGGAGTTCTCAGTTTTGCCTCTATGGTTTGTTTCCTACTCAAGGAGCCCTATTCACAGACTGGGGAAAAGCACTTTCATTGAGAGGGTTTGCCAAGCTTCGAAGAAATAACGAGTTTCCGAAATACCAGCAAATATTTTTTAACCCAATCTTGATGATACTTGGTGGTAATGATCACTACACAAATCCCACTTGGCTCACCAAATTTTGTTCTTCTAGGTTGAAGCGTTCGTCTACAGTAGCAGATTTTATGTTTCAGTTTCACTTTGTTCTCTCCTATACAGATAGATAAATTTGGAACTCTAAATCCAACATGGTTTGTAGTAGCTCTTTGAAACATTACAAAATAAAGGATTTCTCTGTTTTGTCTCCATGGTTTGTTTCCTCTTCAAGTAGCCCTAAGCAGAGTCTGTGGAAAAGAACTTTCATTGAAAGGGGTTGCCAAGCTTCCAAGAAATTACGAGTTTCCGAAATACCAGCAAATATTTTTTCTTCCAATCTTGATGATACGTGGTGGTAATGACAAGTACACAAATTTCACTTGGCTCACCAAATTTTGTTCTTCTAGGTTGAATCGTTCGTCTACAGTAGCAGTTTTTATATTTAGGTTTCCCTCTGTTCTCTCCTATATAGATAGATGAATTTGGAACTCTAAATCCAACATGGTTTGTATAGCTCTTTGAAACTTGACAAAACAATAGTTCTCAGTTTTGTCCCTATGGCTTCTTTCCTCTTCATGTAGCCCTAAGCAGAGACTGTGGAAAAGCACTTTCATTGAGAGGGGTTGAAAAGCTTCCAAAAATTACGAGTTTCCGAAATACCAGCAAATACTTTTTCACCCAATCTTGCTGATACGTGGTGGTAATGACAAGTACACAAATCCCACTTGGCTCAGCAAATTTTGTTCTTCTAGATTGAAGCGTTCCTTTACAGTAGCAGGATTTAATTTTAGGTTTCACTCTGTTTTCTCCTATATAGATAGATGAATTTAGAAGTCTAAATCCAACATGGTTTGTAGTAGCTCTTTGAAACTTGACAAAATAAATGAGTTCTCAGTTTTGTCTCTATGGTTTGTTTCCTCTTCAAGAAGCCCTAGGCACACACTGTGGAAAAGCACTTAAATTGAATGGGGTTCCCAAGTTTCCAAGAAATATCGATTTCCCGAAATACCAGCAAATATTTTTTCACCAATCTTTATGATACGTGGTGGTAATGACAAGTACACAAGTCACACTTTGCTCACCAAATTTTGTTCTTCTAGGTTGAAGCGTTCGTCTACAGTAGCAGTTTTTATATTTAGGTTTCCCTCTGTTCTCTCCTATATAGATAGATGAATTTGGAACTCTAAATCCAACATGGTTAGTAGTAGCTCTTTAAAACTTGACAAAAAAAGTATTTCTCAGTTTTGTCTCTATGGTTTGTTTCTTCTTCAAGTAGCCCTAGGCACAGACTGTGTAAATGCACTTTCATTGAGAGGGGTTGAAAAGCTTCTAAGAAATAACAAGTTTCCGAAATACCAGCAAATATTTTTTCACCCAATCTTCATGATACTTGCTGGTAATGATCAGTACACAAATCCCACTTGGCTCACCAAATTTTGTTCTTCTAGGTTGAAGCGTTGGTCTACAGTAGCAGTTTTTATATTTAGGTTTCCCTCTGTTCTCTCCTATATAGGTAGATGAATTTAGAATTCTAAATCCAACATGGTTTGTAGTAGCTCTTTGAAACAAGACAAAAAACAGTAGTACTCAGTTTTGTCTCTATGGTTTGTTTCCTGTTCATTCAGTCCTAGTCACAGACTGTGGAAAAGCACTTTCATTGTGAGTGGTTGCAAAGCTTCTAAGAAATAACGAGTTTCGGAAATACCAGCAAATATTTTTTCACCCAATCTTCATGATACTTGGTGGTAATGATCAGTAGACAAATCCCACGTGGCTCACCAAATTTTGTTCCTCTAGGTTGAAGCGTTCGTCTACAGTAGCAGTTTTTATATGTAGGTTTCACTCTGTTGTCTCTTATATAGATAGATGAATTTGGAACTCTAAATCAACATGGATTGTAGTAGCTCTTTGAAACTTGACAAAAAATTAGTTCTCACATTTTTCCTTATGGTTTGTTTCTTCTTCAAGTAGCCCTAAACAGAGACTGTGGAAAAGCACTTTCATTGAAAGGCGTTGCCAAGCTTCCAAGAAATAACGAGTTTCCGAAATACCAGCAAACATTTTTATACCCAATCTTGATGATACGGGGTCGTAATGATCGGTACACAAATCCCACTTGACTCCCCAATTTTTGTTATTCTAGTTTGAAGCGTTCGTTTACAGTAGCAGTTTTTATTTTTAGGTTTCGCTTTGTTCTCTCCTATATAGATAGATGAATTTGGGACTCTAAATCCAACATGGTTTGTAGTAGCTCTTTGAAACTTGACAAAATAAAGGAGTTCTCAGTTTTGTCTCTATGGTTTGTTTCCTCTTCAAGTAGTTCTAGGCACAGACTGTGTAAAAGCACTTTCATTGAAAGGGGTTGCCAAGCGTCTAAGAAATAACGACTTTCCGAAATACCAGCAAATATTTTTTCACCCAATCTTGATGATACGTGGTGGTAATGATCAGAACACAAATCACACTTGGCTCACCAAATTTTGTTCTTCTAGGTTGAATCGTTCGTCTACAGTAGGAGTTTATATATTTAGTTTTCCCTCTGTTCTCTCTTATATAGATAGATGAACTTGGAACTCTAAATCCAACATGGTCAGTAGTAGCTCTTTGAAACTTCACAAAAAAATAGTTCTCAGTTTTTTCTCTATGATTTGTTTCCTCTTCATGTAGCCCTAGGCACAGACTGTGTAAAAGCACTTTCATTGAGAGGGGTTGCCAAGCATCCAAGAAATTACGAGTTTCCGAAATACCAGCAAATATTTTTTCACCCAATCTTGATGATACCTGTTTGTAATGACAAGTACACAAATCCCACTTGGCTCACCAAATTGTGTTCTTCTAGTTTGAAGCACTAGCAGTTTATATTTTTAGGTTTCCCTCTGGTCTCTCCTGTATCGATAGATGAATTTGGAACTCTAAATCCAACATGGATTGTAGTAGCTCTTTGAAACTTGACAAAATAAAGGAGTTCTCAGTTTTTTCTCTATTGTTTGTTTCCTCTTCAAGTAGCCCTAAGCAGAGACTGTGGAAAAGCACTTTCATTGAGAGTGGTTGCAAATCTTCTAAGAAATAACGAGTTTCTGAAATACCAGCACTTATTTTTTCACCCAATCTTCATGATACTTGGTGGTAATGATCAGTACACAAATCCCACTTGGCTCACCAATTTTGTTCTTCTAGGTTGAAGCGTTCATCTACAGTAGCAGTTTTTGTATGTAGGTTTCACTCTGTTCTCTCTTATATAGATAGATGAGTTTGGAACTCTAAATCCAACATGGTTTGTAGTAGCTCTTTGAAACTTGACAAAATAAAGTAGTTCTAAATTTTGTCTCTATGGTTTGTTTCCTCTTCAAGTAGCCCTAGGCACAGACTGTGGAAAAGCATTTTCATTGAAAGTTGTTGCAAAGCTTCCAGGAAATAACGAGTTTCCGAAATACCAGCAAATATTTTTTCACCCAATCTTGATGATACTTGGTGGTAATGATAGGTACACAAGTTCCAAATGGCTCACCAAATTTTGTTCGTCTAGTTTGAAGCGTTCGTTTACAGTAGCAGTTTATATTTTTAGGTATCCCTCTGTTCTCTCCTATATAGATAGATGATTTGGAACTCTAAATCCAACATGGTTAGTAGTAGCTCTTTGACACTTCACCAAAAAAGTTGGTCTCAGTTTTGTCTCTATGATTTGTTTCTTCTTCAAGTAGTCCTAAGCAGAGACTGTGGAAAAGCACTTTCATTGAAAGGGGTTGCCAAGCTTCCAAGAAATTACGAGTTTCCGAAATACCAGCAAATAATTTTTCACCCAATCTTGATGATACTTGGTGGTAATGATCAGTACGCAAATCGCACTTGGCTCACCATATTTTGTTCTTCTAGGTTGAAGCGTTCGTCTACAGTAGCAGTTTTTATATTTAGGTTTCACTCTGTTCTCTCCTATATAGATAGATGAATTTGAAACTCTAAATCCAACATGGTTTGTAGTAGCTCTTTGAAACTTGACAAAAAATAGGAGTTCTCATTTTTGTCTCTGTGGTTTGTTTCCTCTTCAAGCAGCCCTAGGCACAGACTGTGGAAAAGCACTTTCATTGAGAGGGGTTGCCAATCTTCTAAGAAATAACGAGTTTCTGATATAGCAGCAAATATTTTTTCACCCAATCTTGATTATACTTGGTGGTAATGATCAGTACACAAATCCCACTTGGCTCACCAAATTTTGTTCTTCTAGGTTGAAGCGTTCGTCTACAGTAGCAGTTTTTATATTTAGGTTTCCCTCTGTTCTCTCCTATATAGATAGAAGAATTTGGGACTCTAAATCCAACATGGTTTGTAGTAGCTCTTTGAAATTTGACAAAAAAAAAATAGTTCTCAGTTTTGTCCCTATGGTTTGTTTCCTGTTCAGGTAGCCCTAAGCAGAGACTGTGGAAAAGAACTTTCATTGAAAGGGGTTGCCAAGCTTCCAAGAAATTACGAGTTTCCGAAATACCAGCAAATATTTTTTCACCCAAACTTGATGATACGTGGTGGTAATGCCAAGTACACAAATCCCACTTGGCTCACCAAATTTTGTTCTTCTAGGTTGAAGCGTTCGTTTACAGTAGCAGTTTTTATTTTTAGGTTTTCCTCTGTTCTCTCCTATATAGATAGATGAATTTGGAACTCTAAATCCAACATGGTTTGTAGTAGTTCTTTGAAACTTGACAAAAGAAATTAGTTCTCAGTTTTGTCTCTATAGTTTGTTTCCTCTTCAAATAGCCCTAGGCAGAGACTGTGGAAAAGCATTTTCATCGAAAGTTGTTGCCAAGCTTCCAGAAAATAAGGAGTTTCCGAAATACTAGCAAATATTTTTTTACCCAATCTTGATGATACTTGGTGGTAATGATGGGTACACAAATCCCACTTGGCTCAGCAAATTCTGTTCTTCTAGGTTGAAGCATTTGTATACAGTAGCAGTTTTTATATTTAGGTTTCCCTCTGTTTTCTTTTACATAGATAGATGAATTTGGAACTCTGAATCCAACATGGTTTGTAGTACCTCTTTAAAACTTGACAAAAAAATTAGTTCTCAGTTTTGTCTCTATAGTTTGTATCCTCTTCAAGCAGCCCTGAGCAGAGACTTTGGGAAAGCACTGTCATTGAAAGGGGTTGTAAAGCTTCCAATAAATTACGAGTTTCTGAAATACCAGCAAATATTTTTTCACCCAATCTTGATGATACGTGGTGGTAATGACAAGTACACAAATCCCACTTGGCTCACCAAATTTTGTTCTTTTTGGTTGAAGCGTTCGTCTACAGTAGCAGTTTTTATATTTAGGTTTCACTCTGTTCTCTCCTATATAGATAGATGAGTTTGGAACTGTAAATCCAACATGGTTTGTAGTAGCTCTTTGAAAATTGACAAAGAAAAAGGAGTTCTCAGTTATGTCTCTATGGATTGTTTCCTATTCAAGTAGCCCTAGGCACAGAATGTGGACAAGCACTTTCCTTGACATGGGTTGCCAAGCTTCTAAGAAATAACGGGTTTCCGAAATACCTGGAAATATTTTTTTCCCCAATCTTGATGATACTTGGTGGTAATGATCAGTACACAAATCCCACTTGGCTCACCAAATTTTGTTCGTCTAGATTGAAGCGTTCGTCTACAGTAGCAGTTTTTATTTTTAGGTTTTCCTCTGTTCTCTCCTATATAGATAGATGAATTTGGATATCTAAATCCAACATGGTTTGTAGTAGCACTTTGAAACTTGACAAAATAAATTAGTTCTCAGTTTTGTCTCTATGGTTTGTTCCCTCTTCAAGTAGCCCTAGGCACAGACTTTGGAATAGCACATTCATTGTTAGGGGTTGCGAAGCTTCTAAGAAATAACGAGTGTCCGAAACACCAGCAAATATTTTTTCACCCAATCTTGATGATACTTGGTGGTAATGATTGGTACACAAATCCCACTTGGCCAACCACAATTTGTTCTTCTAGTTTGAAGCATTCTTTTACGGTAGCAGTTTATATTTTTAAGTTTCCCTCTGTTCTCTCCTAAATAGATAGATGAATTTGGAACTCTAAATCCAACATGGTTTGTAGTAGCTCTTTGAAACTTGACAAAAATAATTGGTTCTCAGTTTTGTCTGTATGGTTTGTTTCCTCTTCAAGTAGCCCTAAGCAGAGACTGTGGAAAAGCATTTTAATTGAGAGTGGTTGCAAAGATTCTAAGAAATAACGAGTTTCCGAAATACCAGCACTTATTTTTTCACCCAGTCTTCATGATACTTGGTGGTAATGATCAGTACACAAATCCCACTTGGCTCACCAATTTTGTTATTCTAGGTTGAAGCGTTCATCGACAGTAGCAGTTTTTATATGTAGGTTTCACTCTGTTCTCTCTTACATAGATAGATGATTTTGGAACTCTAAATCCAACATGGTTTGTAGTAGCTCTTTGAAACTTGACAAAATAAAGTAGTTCTCAGTTTTGTCCCTATGGTTTGTTTTCTCTTCAAGTAGCCCTAAGCAGAGACTTTCTAAAAGAACTTTCATTGAAAGGGGTTGCCAAGCTTCCAAGAAATTACGAGTTTCCGAAATACCAGCAAATATTTTTTCACAGAAACTTGATGATACTTTGTGGTAATGACAAGTACACAAATCCCACTTGGCTCACCAAATTTTGTTCTTCTAGGTTGAAGCGTCCGTTTACAGTAGCAGTTTTTATTTTTAGGTTTCACTCTGTTTTCTTTTATGTAGATACATGAATTTGGAACTCTGAATCCAACATGGTTTGTAGTAGCTCTTTAAAACTTGACAAAAAAAATTAGTTCTCAGTTTTGTCTCTATAGTTTGTTTCCTCTTCAAATAGCCCTAAGCAGAGACTTTGGGAAAGCACTTTCATTGAAAGGGGTTTTCAAGCTTCCAAGAAATTACGAGTTTCCGAAATACCAGCAAATATTTTTTCACCCAATCTTGATGATACGTGGTGGTAATGACAAGTACACAAACCCCACTTGGCTCTTCAAATTGTCTTCTTCTATGTTGAAGCGTACGTTTACAGTAGCAGTTTTTATTTTTAGGTTTCACTCTGTTATCTCCTATATAGATACATGAATTTGGAACTGTAAATCCAACATGGTTTGGAGTAGCTCTTTGAAACTTGACAAAAAAAAGGAGTTCTCAGTTTTTTCTCTATGGATTGTTTCCTCTTCAAGTAGCCCTAAGCAGAGACTGTGGAAAAGAACTTTCATTGAAAGGGTTTGAAAAGCTTCCAAGAAATTATGAGTTTCCGAAATACTAGCAAATATTTTTTCACCCAATCTTGATGATACGTGGTGGTAATGACAAGTACACAAATCCCACTCGGCTCATCATATTGTGTTCTTCTAGGTTGAAGCGTTCGTCTACAGTATAGTTTTTATATTTAGGTTTCCCTCTGTACTCTCCTATATAGATAGATGAATTTTGAACTCTATGTCCAACATGGATTGTAGTAGCTCTTTGAAACTTCACAAAATAAAGGAGTTCTCAGTTTTGTCTCTATGGTTTGTTTCCTCTTTAAGTAGCCCTAGGCACAGACTGTGGAAAAGCACTTTCATTGAGACTGGTTGACAAACTTCTAAGAAATAACGGGTTTCCGAAATACCATCAAATATTTTTTTTCCCCAATCTTGATGACACTCGGTGGTAATGATCAGTACACATATCCCACTTGTCTCACCAAATTTTGTTCTTCTAGGTTGAAGCGTTCGTCTACAGTAGCAGTTTTTATATTTAGGTTTCACTCTGTTCTCTCCTATATAGATAGATGAATTTGGAACTCAAAATCCAACATGGTTTGTAGTAGCTCTTTGAAACTTGACAGAAAATAGGAGTTCTCACTTTTGTCTCTATGATTTGTTTCCTCTTCAATCAGCCCTAGGCACAGACTGTGGAAAAGCACTTTCATTGAGAGGGGTTGCCAAGCTTCTAAGAAATAACGAGTTTCCGATATACCCGGAAATATTTTTTCACCCAATCTTGATGATACTTGGTGGTAATGATCAGTACACAAATCCCACTTGGCTCACCAAATTTTGTTCTTCTAATTTGAAGCGTTCGTCTACGGTAGCAGTTTTCATATTTAGGTTTCCCTCTGTTCTCTCCTATATAGATAGATGAATTTGGAACTCTAAATTCAACATGGTTTGTAGTAGCTCTTTGAAACTTGACAAAAAAATAGTTCTCAGTTTTTTCCCTATGGTTTGTTTCCTCTTCAAGTAGCCCTAAGCAGAGACTGTGGAAAAGAACTTTCATTGAAAGGGGTTGCCAACCTTCCAAGAAATCACGAGTTTCCGAAATACCAGCAACTATTTTTTCACCCAATCTTGATGATACTTGGTGGTAATGATTAGGACACAAATCCCACTTGGCTCACCAAATTTTGTTCTTCTAGGTTGAAGCGTTAGTCTACAGTAGCAGTTTTTATATTTAGGTTTCTCTCTTTTCTCTCCTATATAGATAGATGAATTTGGAACTCTAAATCCAACATGGTTTCTCGTAGCTCTTTAAACTTGAAAAAAAAATTAGTTCTCAGTTTTGTCTCTATGATTTGTGTCCTCTTCAAGTAGCCCTATGCAGAGACTGTGGAAAAGCACTTTCATTGAAATGGTTTGCCAAGCTTCCTGAAATTACGAGTTTCCGAAATACCAGCAAATATTTTTTCACCCAATCTTGATGATACGTGTTGGTACTGACAAGTACACAAATCCCACTTGGCTCATCATATTGTGTTCTTCTAGGTTGAAGCGTTCGTCTACAGTAGCAGTTTTTATATTTAGGTTTCCCTCTGTTCTCTCCTATATAGATAGATTAATTTGGAACTCTAAATCCAACATGGTTTGTAGTAGCTCTTTGAAACTTGACAAAATAATGGAGTTCTCAGTTTTGTCTATATGGTTTGTTTTCTCTTCAAGTAGCCCTAGGCACAGACTGTGGAATAGCACTTTCATTGAGAAGGGTTGCCAAGCTTCAAAGAAATAACGGGTTCCGAACTACCAGCAAATATTTTTTTCCCCCAATCTTGATGATACTTGGTGGTAATGATCAGTACACAAATCCCACTTGTCTCACCAAATTTTGTTCTTCTAGGTTGAAGCGTTCGTCTACAGAAGCAGTTTTTATATTTAGGTTTCACTCTTTTCTCTCCTATATAGATAGATGAAGTTGGAACTCTAAATCCAACATGGTTTTTTAGAGTTCTTTGAAACTTGACAAAAAAAATAGTTCTCAGTTTTGTCCCTATGGTTTGTTTCCTCTTCAAGTAGCCCTAAGCAGAGACTGTGGAAAAGTACTTTCATTGAAAGGGGTTGCCAAGCTTCCAAGAAATTACGAGTTTCCGAAATACCAGCAAATATTTTGTCACCCAAACTAGATGATACGTGGTGGTAATGACAAGTACACAAATCCCACTTGGCTCACCAAATTTTGTACTTCTAGGTTGAAGCGTTCGTTTACAGTAGCAGTTTTTATTTTTAGGTTTTACTCTGTTTTCTCCTATATAGATAGATGAATTTGGAACTCTAAATCCAACATGGTTTGTAGTAGCTCATTGAAACTTGAAAAAATAAAGGAGTTCTCAGTTTTGTCTCTATGGTTTGTATCCTTTTCAAGTAGCCCTAGGCAAAGACTCTGTAAAAGCACTTTCATTGAGAGGGGTTGCCATGCTTCTAAGAAATAACGAGTTTCCGAAATACGAGCAAATATTTTTTCCCCCAATCTTGATGATACTTGGTGGTAATGATCAGTACACAAATCCCACTTGGCTCGCCAAATTTTGTTCTTCTAGGTGGAAGCGTTCGTTTACAGTAGTAGTTTTTTATTTTTAGGTTTCACTCTGTTATCTCCTATATAGATAGATGAATTTGGAACTGTAAATTCAACATGGTTTGGAGGAGCTCTTTGAAACTTGAGAAAAAAAATGAGTTCTCAGTTTTGTCTCTATGGATTGTTTCCTCTTCAAGTAGCCCTAGGCACAGACTGTGGAAAAGCAGTTTCATTGACTGGGGTTGCCAAGCTTCTAAGAAATAAGGGGTTTCCGAAATACCAGGAAATATTTTTTCCCCCAATCTTGATGATACTTGGTGGTAATGATCAGTACACAAATCCCACTTGGTTCACCAAATTTTGTTCTTCTGGGTTGAAGCGTTCATCTACAGTAGCAGTTTTTATAATTTGGTTTCACTCTGTTCTCTCCTATATAGATAGATGAATTTGGAACTCTAAATCCAACATGGTTTGTAGTAGCTCTTTGAAACTTGACAAAAAAAATCGTACTCAGTTTTGTCCCTGTGGTTTGTTTCCTCTTCAAGTAGCCCTAAGCAGAGACTGTGGAAAAGAACTTTCATTGAAAGGGGTTGCCAAGCTTCCAAGAAATTACGAGTTTCAGAAATACCAGCAAATATTTTTTCACCCAAACTTGATAATACGTGGTGGTAATGACAAGTACACAAATCCCACTTGGCTGACCAAATTTTGTTCTTCTAGATTGAAGCGTCCGTTTAAAATAGCAGTTTTTATATTTAGGATTCACTCTGTTTTCTCCTATATAGATAGATGAATTTGGAACTCTAAATCCAATATGGTTTGTAGTAGCTCTTTGAAACTTGACAAAATAAAGGAGTTCTCAGTTTTGTCTCTATGGTTAGTTTCCTCCTCAAGTCGCCCTAGGCACAGACTTTAGGATAGCAGTTTCATTGAGAGGTGTTGCCAATCTTTTAAGAAATAACGTTTCCGAAATACCAGCAAAAAAAATGAGTTCTCACTTTTGTCTCTAAGGATTGTTTCCTCTTCATGTAGCCTTAGGCACAGACTGTGGAAAAGCACTTTCATTGACAGGGGTTGACAAGCTTCAAAGAATTAACGGGTTTCCGAAATACCAGCAAATATTTTCCCCCAATCTTGATGATACTTGGTGGTAATGGTCAGTACACAAATCACACTTGGCTCACCAAATTTTGTTCTTCTAGGTTGAAGCGTTCGTCTACAGTAGCAGTTTTTATATTTAGGTTTCCCTCTGTTCTCTCCTATATATATAGATGAATTTGGAACTCTAAATCCAACATGATTTCTAAGAGCTCTTTGAAACTTGACAAAAAAATAGTTCTCAGATTTGTCTTTATGGTTTGTTTCCTCTTCAAGTAGCCCTAAGGAGAGACCTTGGAAAAGCACTTTCATTGAAAGGGGTTGTCAAGCTTCCAAGAAATTACGAGTTTCCATAATACCAGCAAATATTTTTTCACCCAAACTTGATGATACGTGGTGGTAATGACAAGTACACAAATCCCACTTGGCTCACCAAATTTTTTTCTTCTAGGTTTAAGCGTTCGTTTACAGTAGCAGTTTTTATTTTTAGGTTTCACTCTGTTTTCTCCTATGTAGATACATGAATTTGGAACTCTAAATCCAACATGGTTTCTAGTAGCTCATTGAAACTTGACAAAATAAAGGAGTTCTCAGTTGTGTCTCTATCATTTGTTTCCTTTTCAAGTAGCCCTAGGCAAAAACTGTGTAAAAGCACTTTCATTGAGAGGGGTTGCCAAGCTTCTAAGAAATAACGAGTTTCCGAAATACCAGCAAATATTTTTTCACCCAATCTTGATGATACGTGGTGGTAATGACACGTACACGAATCCCACTTGGCTCACCAAATTTTGTTGTTCTACGTTGAAGCGTTCCTTTACAGTAGCAGTTTTTATTTTTAGGTTTCACTCTGTTCTCTCCTATATAGATAGAAGAATTTGGAACTCTAAATCCAACATGGTTTGTAGTAGCTCTTTGAAACTTGAAAAAAAAATAGTTCTCAGTTTTGTCCCTATGGTTTGTTTCCTCTTCAAGTAGCCCTAAGCAGAGACTGTGGAAAAGAACTTTCATTGAGAGGGGTTGCCAATCTTCTAAAAAATAACGAGTTTCCGAAATACCAGCAACTATTTTTTCACCCAATATTGATGATACGTGGTGGTAATGATCAGTACACAAATCCCACTTGGCTCACCAAATTTTGTTCTACTAGGTTGAAGGATAGGTCTACAGTAGCAGTTTTTATATTTAGGTTTCCCTCTGTTCTCTCCTACATAGATAGATGAATTTGGAACTCTAAATCCAACATGGTTTCTAGTAGCTCTTTATAACTTGACAAAAAAATTAGTTCTCAGTTTTGTCTCTATAGTTTGTTTCCTCTTCAAGTAGCTCTAAACAGAGACTTTGGAAAAGCACTTTCATTGGAAGGGGTTCTCAAGCTTCCAAGAAATTACGAGTTTTCGAAATACCAGCAAATATTTTTTTCACCCAATCTTGATGATACGTGGAGGTAGTGACAAGTCCACAAATCCCACTTGGCTCTTCAAATTGTGTTCTTCTAGGTTGAAGCGTCCGTTTACATTAGCAATTTTTTTTTATTTTTAGGTCTCACTCTGTTATCTCCTATATAGATGGATGGATTTGTAACTGTAAATCCAACATGGTTTGGAGTAGCTCTTTGAAACTTGAGAAAAAAAAGGAGTTCTCAGTTTTGTCTCTATGGATTGTTTCCTCTTCAAGTAGTCCTAGGCACAGACTGTGGAAAAGCACTTTCATTGACTGGGGTTTCCAAGCTTCTAAGAAATAACAGGTTTTCGAAATACCAGGAAATATTTTTTCCCCCAATCTTGATGATACTTGGTGGAAATGATCAGTACACAAATCCCACATGGCTCACCAAATTTTGTTCTTCTCGATTTAAGCGTTCATCTACAGTAGCAGTTTTTATATTTTGGTTTCACTCTGTTCTCTCCTATATAGATAGATGAATTTGGAACTCTAAATCCGACATGGTTAGTAGTAGCTTTTTGAAACTTCACTAAAAAATGTTGGTTTCAGTTTTGTCTCTATGATTTGTTTCCTCTTCAAGTAGCCGTAAGCAGATACTGTAAAACCACTTTCATTGAAAGGGGTTGCCAAGCGTCCAAAAAATTACGAGTTTCCGAAATACCAGCAAATATTTTTCCCCCAATTTTGATGATACGTGGTGGTAATGACAAGTACACAAATCCCACTTGGCTCACCAAATTTTGTTCTTCTAGGTTGAAGCGTTCGTCTACAGTAGCAGTTTTTATATTTAGGTTTCACTCTGTTCTCTCCTATATAGATAGATGAATTTGGAACTCTAAATCCAACATGGTTTGTAGTAGCTCTTTGAAACTTGACAAAAAATAGGAGTTCTCATTTTGTCTCTATGGTTTGTTTCCTCTTCAAGTAGCCCTAAGCAGAGACTGTGGAAAAGAACTTTCATTGAAAGGGGACGCCACGCTTCCAAGAAATTACGAGTTTCCGAAATACCAGCAAATATTTTTTAACCCAAACTTGATGATACGTGTTGGTAATGACAAGTACACAAATCCCACTTGGCTCACCAAATATTGTTCTTCTAGGTTGAAGCGTTCGTCTATAGTAGCAGGTATTATATTTAGGTTCCCTCTGTTCTCTCCTATAGAGATAGATGAATTTGGAATTTTAACTCCAACATGGTTTGTAGTAGCTCTTTAAAACTTGACAAAAAAAAATTAGTTCTCAGTTTTGTCTCTTTGGTTTGTTTCCTCTTCAAGTAGCCCTAGGCACAGACTTTGAAAAAGCACTCATTGAGAGAGGTTGCCAATCTTCTAAGAAATAACGAGTTTCCGAAATACCAGCAAATATTTTTTCACCCCATCTTGATGATACTTGGTGGTAATGATCAGTACACAAATCCCACTTGGCTCACCAAATTTGTTCTTCTATGTTGAAGCGTTCGTCTACAGTAGCAGTTTTTATATTTAGGTTTCCCTCTGTTCTGTCCTACATAGATAGATGAATTTGGAACTCAAAATCCAACATGGTTTGTAGTAGCTCTTTGAAACTTGACAGAAAATAGGAGTTCTCACTTTTGTCTCTATGATTTGTTTCCTCTTCAATCAGCCCTAGGCACAGACTGTGGAAAAGCACTTTCATTGAGAGGGGTTGCCAAGCTTCTAAGAAATAACGTGTTTCCGATATTCCCGGAAATATTTTTTCACCCAATCTTGATGATACTTGGTGGTAATGATCAGTACACAAATCCCACTTGGCTCACCAAATTTTGTTCTTCTAGGTTGAAGCGTTCGTCTACGGTAGCTGTTTTCATATTTAGGTTTCCCTCTGTTCTCTCCTATATGGATAGATGAATTTGGAACTCTAAATTCAACATGGTTTGTAGTAGCTCTTTGAAACTTGACAAAAAAATAGTTCTCAGTTTTTTCCCTATGGTTTGTTTCCTCTTCAAGTAGCCCTAAGCAGAGACTGTGGAAAAGAACTTTCATTGAAAGGGGTTGCCAAGCTTCCAAGAAATCACGAGTTTCAGAAATACCAGCAACTATTTTTTCACCCAATCTTGATGATACTTGGTGGTAATTATTACGACACAAATCCCACTTGGCTCACCAAATTTTGTTCTTCTAGGTCGAAGCGTTAGTCTACAGTAGCAGTTTTTATATTTAGGTTTCCCTCTCTTCTCTCCTACATAGATAGATTAATTTGGAAGTCTAAATCCATCATGGTTTGTAGTAGCTCTTTGAAACTTGACAAAAAAAGGAGTTCTCAGTTTTGTCTCTATGGTTTGTTTCCTCTTTAAGTAGCCCTAAGCACAGACTGTGGAAAAGCAATTTCATTGAAAGAGGTTTCCAAATTTCAAGAAATAATGAATTTCCGAAATACCAGCAAATATTATTTCACCCAATATTGATGATACGTGGTGGTAAAGATCAGTTCACAAATCCCACTTGGCTCACCAAATTTTGTTCTTCTAGTTTGAAGCGTTCCTTTACAATAGCAGTTTATATTTTTAGGTTTCACTCTGTTCTCTCCTATATAGATAGATGAATTTGGAACTCTAAATCCAACATGGTTTGTAGTATCTCTTTGAAACTTGACAAAATAAAGGAGTTCTCAATTTTTTCTCTATGTTTTGTTTCCTCTTCAAGTAGCCCTAGGCACAGACTGTGGAAAAGCACTTTCATTGAGAGGGGTTGCTAAGCTTCTAAGAAATAACGAGTTTCCGAAATACCAGCAAATATTTTTTCAAAAAATCTTGATGATACGTGGTGGTAATGATCAGTACACAAATCCCAATTGGCTCACCAAATTGTATTCTTGTAGGTTGAAGCGTGGTCCACAGTAGGAGTTTTTATATGTAGGTTTCACACTGTTCTCTCTTATATAGATAGATGAATTTGGAATTCTAAATCCAACATGGTTTGCAGTAGCTCTTTGAAACTTGAAAAAATAAAGGACCTCTCCGTTTTGTTTCTATGTTTGTTTCCTCCTCAAGTAGCCCTAGGCACAGACTGTGGAAAAGCACTTTCATTGAGAGGGGTTGCCAAGCTTCTTAGAAGTAACGAGTTTCCGAAATACCAGCAAATATTTTTTCTCCCAATCTTGATGATACGTGGTGGTAATGATCAGTACACAAATCCCACATGGCTCACCATCTTGTGTTCTTCTAGGTTGGTGCGTTCGTCCACAGTAGCAGTTTCTATATTTAGGTTTCACTCTGTTCTCTCTAATATAGATAGATGATTTTGGAAGTCTATATCCAACACGGTTTGTACTAGCTCTTTGAAACTTGACAAAAATGTAGCTCTCAGTTTTGTCTCTATGGTTTGCTTCCTCTTCAAGTAGCCCTAGGCACAGACTGTGGAAAAGAACTTTCATTGAAAGGGGTTGCCAAACTTCCAAGAAATAACGAGTTTCCGAAATACCAGCAAATATTTTTTCACCCAATCTTGATGATACGTGGTGGTAATGATCAGTACACAAATCCCACCTGGCTCAAAAGTTGTGTTCTTCTAGGTTGAAGCGTTCATCTACAGTAGCAGTTTTTATTTGTAGGTTTCACTCTGTTCTCTCTTATAGAGGTGAATTTGGAACTCAAAATCCAACATGGTTTGTAGTAGTTCTTTGAAACTTGCCAAAAACGTAGTTCTCAGTTTTGTCTCTATGGTTTGCTTCCTCTTCAAGTAGCCCTAGGCACAGACTGTGGAAATCCACTTTAATTGAGAGGGGTTGCCAAGCTTCTAAGAAATAACTAGTTTCCGAAATACCAGCAAATATTTTTTCACCCAATCTTGATGATACTTGGTGGTAATGATCAGTACACAAATCTTAGTTGACTCACCAAATTTTGTTCTTCTAGGTTGAAGCGTTCGTTTACAGTAGCAGTTTTTTTATTTAGGTTTTCCTCTGTTCTCTCCTATATAGATAGATGAATTTGGAAGTCTAAATCCATCATGGTTTGTAGTAGCTCTTTGAAACTTGACAAAAAAAAGGAGTTCTCAATTTTGTCTCTATGGTTTGTTTCCTCTTTAAGTAGCCCTAAGCAGAGACTGTGGAAAAGCAATTTCATTGAAAGAGGTTGCCAAGCTTTCAAGAAATAACGAATTTCCGAAATACCAGCAAATATTTTTTCACCCAATATTGATGATACGTGGTGGTAATGATCAGTACACAAATCCCACTTGGCTCACCAAATTTTGTTCTTCTAGTTTGAAGCGTTCCTTTACAATAGCAGTTTATATTTTTAGGTTTCACTCTGTTCTCTCCTATATCGATAGATGAATTTGGAACTCTAAATCCAACATAGTTTGTAGTAGCTCTTTGAAACTTGACAAAATAAAGGAGTTCTCAATTTTTTCTCTATGTTTTGTTTCCTCTTCAAGTAGCCCTAGGCACAGACTGTGGAAAAGCACTTTCATTGAGAGGGGTTGCTAAGCTTCTAAGAAATAACGAGTTTCCGAAATACCAGCAAATATTTTTTCAACCAATCTTGATGATACGTGGTGGTAATGATCAGGACACAAATCCCAATTGGTTCACCAAATTGTATTCTTGTAGGTTGAAGTGTGGTCCACAGTAGCAGTTTTTATATTTAGGTTTCACTCTGTTCTCTCTAATATAGATAGATGAATTTGGAAGTCTATATCCAACATGGTTTGTAGTAGCTCTTTGAAACTTGACAAAAAAAGTAGCTCTCAGTTTTGTCTCTATGGTTTGCTTCCTCTTCAAGTAGCCCTAGGCACAGACTGTGGAAAAGAACTTTCATTGAAAGGGGTTGCCAAACTTCCAAGAAATAACAAGTTTCCGAAATACCAGCAAATATTTTTTCACCCAATCTTGATGATACGTCGTGGTTATGACAAGTACAAAAATCCCACCTGGCTCACCAAATTTTGTTCTTCTAGGTTGAAGCGTTCCTTTAAAGTAGCAGTTTTTATTTTTAGGTTTCACTCTGTTCTCTCCTATATATGTAGATGAATTTGGAACTCTAAATCCAACATGGTTTGCAGTAGCTCTTTGACACTTGACAAAAGAAAAAAGTTCTCAGTTTTTTCTCTATGGTTTCTTTCCTCTTCAGGTAGCCCTAGGCACAGACTGTGGAAAAGCACTTTCATTGAGAGGGGTTGCCAAGGTTCAAAGAAATAACGAGTTTCCGAAATACCAGCAATATTTTTTCACCCAATCTTGATGATACGTGGTGGTAAGGATCAGTACACAAATTCCACATGGCTTACCAAAGTGTATTCTTGTAGGCTGAAGCGTTCATCTACAGTAGCTGTTTTTATATGTAGGTTTCACTCTGTTCTCTCTTATATAGATAGAAGAATTTGAACTCTAAATCCAACATGGTTTGTGTAGCTCTTTGAAACTTCAAAAAATAAATGACTTCTCCGTTTTGTTTCTACGGTTTGTTTTCTCTTCAAGTAGCCCTAGGCACAGACTGTGGAAAAGCACTTTCATTGAGAGGGGTTGCTAAGCTTCTAAGAAATAACGAGTTTCTGAAATACCAGCAAATATTTTTTCACCCAATCTTGATGATACTTGGTGGTAATGATCAGTACACAAATCTCACTTGGCTCACCAAATTTTGTTCTTCTAGGTTGAAGCGTTCGTCTACAGTAGCAGTTTTCATTTTTAGGTTTCACTCTGTTCTCTCCTATATAATTAGATGAATTTGGAACTATAAATCCAACATGTTTGTAGTAGCTCTTTGATACTTGACATAATAAAGGAGTTCTCAGTTTTGTCTCTATGGTTTCTTTCCTCTTCAAGTAGCCCTATTCACAGACTTTGGGAAAGCACTTTCATTGAGAGGGGTTGCCTAGCTTCTAAGAAATAATGAGTTTCCGAAATACCAGCAAATATTTTTTCACCCAATCGTGATGATTCGTGGTGGTTATGATCACTACACAAATCCCACTTGGCTCACCAAAGTGTGTTCGTCTAGGTTGAAGATTTCATCTACAGTAGCAATTCTTATTTGTAGGTTTCACTCTGTTCTCTCTTATATAGGTGAATTTGGAACTCAAAATCCAACATGGTTTGTAGTAGTTCTTTGAAACTTGCCAAAAACGTAGTTCTCAGTTTTGTCTCTATGGTTTGCTTCCTCTTCAAGTAGCCCTAGTCACAGACTGTGGAAAAGCACTTTCATTGAAAGGGGTTGCCAAGCTTCTAAGAAATATCGAGTTTCCGAAATACCAGCAAATACTTTTTCACCCAATCGTGATGATACGTAGTGGTTATGATCAGTACACAAATCCCACTTGGCTCACCAAGTTGTGTTCTTCTAGGTTGAAGCGTTCGTCTACAGTAGCAGTTTTTATATTTAGGTTCCACTCTGTTCGCTTCTACATAGATAGATGAATTTGGAACGCTAAATCCAACATGGTTTGTAGTAGCTCTTTAAAACTTGACAAAATAAAGGAGTTCTCTGTTTTGTCTCTATGGTTTGTTTCCTCTTCAAGTAGCCCTAAGCAGAGACTGTGGAAAAGCAATTTCATTGAAAGAGGTTGCCAAGCTTTCAAGAAATAACGAGTTTCCGAAATACCAGCAAATATTTTTTCACCCAATCTTGATGATACTTGGTGGTAATGATCAATACACAATTCCAACTTGGCTCACCAAATTTTGGTCTTCTTGGTTGAAGCGTTCGTCTACAATTGCAGTTGTTATATTTAGGTTTCCCTCTGTTCTCTCTTATATAGATAGATGAATTTTGCACTCTAAATACAACATGGTTTGTAGTAGCTCTTTGAAACTTGACAAAAAAAAGGAGTTCTCAGTTTTGTCTCTATGGTTTGTTTCCTCTTCAATAGCCCTAAGCAGAGACTGTGGAAAAGCACTTACATTGAAAAAGGTTGCCAAGCTTCCAAGAAATTACGAGTTTCTCAAATACCAGCAAATATTTTTTCACCCAAACTTGATGATAGGTGGTGGTAATGACAAGTACACAAATCCCACTTGGCTCACCAAATATTGTTCTTCTAGTTTGAAGCATTCCTTTACAATAGCAGTTTATATTTTTAGGTATCACTCTGTTCTCTCCTAAATAAATAGATGAATTTGGAACTCTAAATCCAACATGGTTTGTAGTAGCTCTTTGAAACGTGACAAAATAAAGGAGTTCTCAGTTTTGTCTCTATGTTTTGTTTCCTCTTCAAGTAGCCCTAGGCACAGACTGTGGAAAAGCACATTCATTGAGAGGGGTAGCCAAGCTTCAAAGAAAGAAAGAGTTTCGGAAATACCAGCAAATATTTTTTCACCCAATCTTGTTGATACTTGGTGGTAATGATCAGTTCAGAAATCCCACTTGGCTCACCAAATTTTGTTCTATGTTGAAGCGTTCGTCTACAGTAGCAGTTTTTATATTTAGGTTTCACTCTGTTCTCTCCTATATAGATAAATGCATTTGGAAACCTAATTCCAACATGGTTTGCAGTAGCTCTTTGAAACTTGACAAAATATAGCAGTTCTCAGTTTTGTCTCTATGGTTTGTTTCCTCTTCAAGTAGCCCTAGGCACAGACTTTGGAAAAGAACTTTCATTGAGAGGGGTTGGCAAGCTTCTTAGAAATAAGGAGTTTCCAAAATACCAGCAAATATTTTTTCACCCAATTTGATGATACGTGGTGGTAATGACAAGTACACAAATCCCACTTGGCTCACCAAATTTTGTTCTTCTAGGTTGAAGCATCCTTTACAATAGCAGTTTTATTTTTAGATTCACTCTGTTCTCTCCTATATAGATAGATGAATTTGGAACTCTAAATCCAACATGGTTTGTAGTAGCTCATTGAAATTTGAAAAAATAGAGGAGTTCTCAATTGTGTCTCTATGTTTTTTTTCCTCTTCAAGTAGCCCTAGGCACAGACTGTGGAAAAGCACTTTCATTGAGAGGGGTTGCCAAGCTTCTAAGAAATAACGAGTTTCCAAAATACCAGCAAATATTTTTTCACCCAATCTTGATGATACTTGGTGGTAATGATCAGTACACAAATCCCACTTGCCTCACCTAATTGTGTTCTTCTAGGTTGAAGCGTTCTTCTACAATAGCAGTTTTTATATTTAGGTTTCCCTCTGTTCTCTCCTATATAGATCGATGAATTTGGAACTCTAAATCCACATGGTTTGTAGTAGCTCTTTGAAACTTGACGAAAAAGGAGTTCTCAGTTTTGTCTCTATGGTTTATTTCCGCTTCAAGTAGCCCTAAGCAGAGACTGGGGAAAAGCACTTTCATTGAAAGGGTTTGCCAAGATTCCAAGAAATTAGGAGTTTCCAAAATACAAGCAAATATTTTTTCACCCAATCTTGATGATACGTGGTGGTAATTACAAGTACACAAATCTCACGTGTCTCACCAAATTTTGTTCTCCTAGGATGAAGCCTTCCTTTACAATAGCAGTTTTTATTTTTAGGTTTTACTCTGTTCTCTCCTATATAGATAGATGAATTTGGAACTCTAAATCAAACATGGTTTATAGTAGCTCTTTGAAACTTGAAAAAATAAAACAGTTCTCAATTTTGACTCTATGAATTGTTTCCTCTTCAAGTAGCCCTAGGCACAGACTGTGGAAAAGCACTTTCATTGAGAGGTGTAGCCAAGCCTCTACGAAAGAACGAGTTTCCGAAATACCAGCAAATATTTTTTTAACCCAATCTTGATGATACTTGGTGGTAATGATCAGTACTCAAATCCCACTTGGTTCACCAAATTTTGTTCTTCTAGGTTGAAGCATTCGTCTACAATAGCAGTTTTTATATTTAGGTTTCACTCTGTTCTCTCCAATATAGATAGATGAATTTGGAACTCTAAATCCAACATGGTTTGCAGTAGCTCTTTGAACTTTAAAAAATAAAGGACTGGTCCGTTTTGTCTCTATGGTTTGTTTCCTCTTCAAGTAGCCCTAGGCACAGACTGTGGAAAAGCACTTTCATTGAGAGGTGTTACCAAGCTTCTAAGAAATAACGAGTTTCCGAAATACCAGCAAATATTTTTTCACCCAATCTTGATGATACTTGGTGGTAATGATCAGTACACAAATCTCACGTGGCTCACCAAATTTTGTTCTATGTTGAAGCGTTCGTCTACAGTAGCAGTTTTTATATTTAGGTTTCACTCTGTTCTCTCCTATATAGATAAATGAATTGGAAATATAAATCCAACATGGTTTGCAGTAGGTCTTTGAAACTTGACAAAATAAAGCACTTCTCAGTTTTGTCTCTATGGTTTGTTTCCTCTTCAAGTAGCCCTAGGCACAGACTGTGGAAAAGAACTTTCATTGAGAGGGGTTGGCAAGCTTTCTTAGAAATAAGGAGTTTCCAAAATACTAGCAAATATTTTTTCACCAATTTGATGATACGTTGTGGTAATGACAAGTACACAAATCCCACTTGGCTCACCAAATTTGTTCTTCTAGGTTGAAGCATCCTTTACAATAGCAGTTTTATTTTTAGGTTCACTCTGTTCTCTCCTATATAGATAGATGAATTTGGAACTCTAAATCCAACATGGTTTGTAGTAGCTCATTGAAATTTGAAAAAATAGAGGAGTTCTCAATTTTGTCTCTATGTTTTTTTTTCCTCTTCAAGTCACCCTAGGCACAGACTGTGGAAAGCACTTTCATTGAGAGGGGTAGCCAAGCTTCAAAGAAAGAACGAGTTTTCGAAATACCAGCAAATATTTTTTCACCCAATCTTGATGATACTTGATGGTAATGATCAGTTCACAAATCCCACTTGGCTCAGCACATTTTGTTCTTCTAGGTTTAAGAGTTCGTCTACAATAGCAGTTTTATATTTAGGTTTTACTCTGTTCTCTCCTATATAGATAGATGAATTTGGAACTCTAAATCGAACATGGTTTGTAATAGCTCTTTGAAACTTGAAGAAATAAAGGAGTTCTCAGTTTTGTCTCTATGGTTTGCTTCCTCTTCAAGTAGCCTAGGCACAGACTGTGGAAAAGCACTTTCATTGAGAGGGGTTGCCAAAGCTTCTAAGAAAATAACGAGTTTCCGAAATACCAGCAAATATTTTTTTCACCCAATTCTTGATTATACGTGGTGGTAATGACAAGTACACAAATCCCACTTGGCTCACCAAATTTTGTTCTATGTTGAAGCGTTCGTCTACAGTAGCAGTTTTTATATTTAGGTTTCACTCTGTTCTCTCCTATATAGATAAATGAATTTGGAAATCTAAATCCAACATGGTTTGCAGTAGCTCTTTGAAACTTGACAAAATAAAGCACTTCTCAGTTTTGTCTCTATGGTTTGTTTCCTCTTCAAGTAGCCCTAGGCACAGACTGTGGAAAAGAACTTTCATTGAGAGGGGTTGGCAAGCTTCTTAGAAATAAGGAGTTTCCAATATACTAGCAAATATTTTTTCACCCAATTTGATGATACGTGGTGGTAATGACAAGTACACAAATCCCACTTGGCTCACCAAATTTTGTTCTTCTAAGTTGAAGCATCCTTTACAATAGCAGTTTTATTTTTAGGTTCACTCTGTTCTCTCCTATATAGATAGATGAATTTGGAACTCTAAATCCAACATGGTTTGTAGTAGCTCATTGAAATTTGAAAAAATAGAGGAGTTCTTAATTTTGTCTCTATGTTTTTTTTTCCTCTTCAAGTCACCCTAGGCACAGACTGTGGAGAAGCACTTTCATTGAGAGGGGAAGCCAAGCTTCAAAGAAAGAACGAGTTTCCGAAATACCAGCAAATATTTTTTCACCCAATCTTGATGATACTTGATGGTAATGATCAGTTCACAAATCCCACTTGGCTCAGCACATTTTGTTCTTCTAGGTTTAAGAGTTCGTCTACAATAGCAGTTTTTATATTTAGGTTTCACTCTGTTCTCTCCTATATAGATAGATGAATTTGGAACTCTAAATCCAACATGGTTTGTAATAGCACTTTGAAACTTGAGGAAACAAAGGAGTTCTCAGTTTTGTCTCTATGGTTTGTTTCCTCTTCAAGTAGCCCTAGGCACAGACTGTGGAAAAGCACTTTCATTGAGAGGGGTTGCCAAGCTTCTAAGAAAATAACGAGTTTCCGAAATACCAGCAAATATTTTTTCACCCAATCTTGATGATACGTGGTGGTAATGACAAGTACACAAATCCCACTTGGCTCACCAAATTTTGTTATTCTAGGTTGAAGCGTTCGTTTACAGTAGCAGTTTTTATTTTTAGGTTTCACTCTGTTCTCTCCTATATGGATAGATGAATTTGGAACTCTAAATCCAACATGGTTTGCCTTTGCTCTTTGAAACTTGACAAAATAAAGCAGTTCTCAGTTTTGTCTCTATGGTTTGTTTCCTCTTCAAGTAGCCCTAGGCACAGACTGTGGAAAAGCACTTTCATTGAGAGGGGTTGCCAAGCTTTAAAGAAATAACGAGTTTCCGTAATAACAGCAAATATTTTTTCACCCAAACTTGATGATAATTGGTGGTAATGATCAGTACACAAATCCCACTATGCTCACCAAATTTTGTTCTTCTAGGTTGAAGCGTTCGTCTACAGTAGCTGTTTTTATATTTAGGTTTCACTCTGTTCTCTCTTATATAGATAGATGAATTTAAAACTCTAAATCCAACATGGTTTGTAGTAGCTCTAAGAAACTTGACAAAATAAAGGAGTTCTCAGTTTTGTCTTTATGGTTTGTTTCCTCTTCAAGTAGCCATAGGCACAGATGTGGAAAAGCATTTGCATTGAGGGGTTGCCAAGCTTCTAAGAAAGAATGAGTTTCCAAAATACCAGCAAATATTTTTTCACCCAATCTTGAAGATACTTGGTGGTGAATATCAGTACACAAATCCCAATTGGCTCACCAAATTTTGTTCTCCTAGGTTGAAGCGTTCGTCTACAGTAGCAGTTTTTATATTTAGGTTCCACTCTGTTCGCTTATATATAGATAGATGAATTTGGAACGCTAAATCCAACATGGTTGGTAGTAGCTCTTTGAAACTTGACAAAATAAAGGAGTTCTCAGTTTTGGCTCTAGGGTTCGTTTCCTCTTCAAGTAGCCCTAGGCACAGACTGTGGAAAAGCACTTTCATTGAGAGGAGTTGCCAAGCTTCTAAGAATTAACAAGTTTCCGAAATAACAGCAAATATTTTTTCACCCAATCTTGATGATATTTCGTGCTAATGATCAGTACACAAATCCCAGTGGGCTCACCAAATTTTGTTCTTCTAGGTTGAAGCGTTCGTCTACAGTAGCAGTTTTAATATTTCTGTTTTCCTCTGTTCTCTCCTATATAGATACATGAATGTGGAAGTCTAAATACAACATGGTTTGTAGTAGCTCTTTGAAACTTGACAAAAAAAAAGGAGTTCACAGTTTTCTCTCTATGGTTTGTTTCCTCTTCAAGTAGCCCTAAGCAGAGACTGTGGAAAAGCACTTTCATTGAACGGGGTTGCGAAGCTTCCAAGAAATAACGAGTTTTTGAAATACCAGCAAATATTTTTTCACCCAATCTTGATGATACTTGGTGGTAATGATCAGTACACAAATCCCACTTGCCTCACCTAATTGTGTTCTTCTAGGTTGAAGCGTTCTTCTACAATAGCAGTTTTTATATTTAGGTTTCCCTCTGTTCTCTCCTATATAGATCGATGAATTTGGAACTCTAAATCCACATGGTTTGTAGTAGCTCTTTGAAACTTGACGAAAAAGGAGTTCTCAGTTTTGTCTCTATGGTTTATTTCCGCTTCAAGTAGCCCTAAGCAGAGACTGGGGAAAAGCACTTTCATTGAAAGGGTTTGCCAAGATTCCAAGAAATTAGGAGTTTCCAAAATACAAGCAAATATTTTTTCACCCAATCTTGATGATACGTGGTGGTAATTACAAGTACACAAATCTCACGTGTCTCACCAAATTTTGTTCTCCTAGGATGAAGCCTTCCTTTACAATAGCAGTTTTTATTTTTAGGTTTTACTCTGTTCTCTCCTATATAGATAGATGAATTTGGAACTCTAAATCAAACATGGTTTATAGTAGCTCTTTGAAACTTGAAAAAATAAAACAGTTCTCAATTTTGACTCTATGAATTGTTTCCTCTTCAAGTAGCCCTAGGCACAGACTGTGGAAAAGCACTTTCATTGAGAGGTGTAGCCAAGCCTCTACGAAAGAACGAGTTTCCGAAATACCAGCAAATATTTTTTTAACCCAATCTTGATGATACTTGGTGGTAATGATCAGTACTCAAATCCCACTTGGTTCACCAAATTTTGTTCTTCTAGGTTGAAGCATTCGTCTACAATAGCAGTTTTTATATTTAGGTTTCACTCTGTTCTCTCCAATATAGATAGATGAATTTGGAACTCTAAATCCAACATGGTTTGCAGTAGCTCTTTGAAACTTTAAAAAATAAAGGACTGCTCCGTTTTGTCTCTATGGTTTGTTTCCTCTTCAAGTAGCCCTAGGCACAGACTGTGGAAAAGCACTTTCATTGAGAGGTGTTACCAAGCTTCTAAGAAATAACGAGTTTCCGAAATACCAGCAAATATTTTTTCACCCAATCTTGATGATACTTGGTGGTAATGATCAGTACACAAATCTCACGTGGCTCACCAAATTTTGTTCTATGTTGAAGCGTTCGTCTACAGTAGCAGTTTTTATATTTAGGTTTCACTCTGTTCTCTCCTATATAGATAAATGAATTTGGAAATATAAATCCAACATGGTTTGCAGTAGCTCTTTGAAACTTGACAAAATGAAGCACTTCTCAGTTTTGTCTCTATGGTTTGTTTCCTCTTCAAGTAGCCCTAGGCACAGACTGTGGAAAAGAACTTTCATTGAGAGGGGTTGGCAAGCTTCTTAGAAATAAGGAGTTTCCAAAATACTAGCAAATATTTTTTCACCCAATTTGATGATACGTTGTGGTAATGACAAGTACACAAATCCCACTTGGCTCACCAAATTTTGTTCTTCTAGGTTGAAGCATCCTTTACAATAGCAGTTTTATTTTTAGGTTCACTCTGTTCTCTCCTATATAGATAGATGAATTTGGAACTCTAAATCCAACATGGTTTGTAGTAGCTCATTGAAATTTGAAAAAATAGAGGAGTTCTCAATTTTGTCTCTATGTTTTTTTTCCTCTTCAAGTCACCCTAGGCACAGACTGTGGAAAAGCACTTTCATTGAGAGGGGTAGCCAAGCTTCAAAGAAAGAACGAGTTTTCGAAATACCAGCAAATATTTTTTCACCCAATCTTGATGATACTTGATGGTAATGATCAGTTCACAAATCCCACTTGGCTCAGCACATTTTGTTCTTCTAGGTTTAAGAGTTCGTCTACAATAGCAGTTTTTATATTTAGGTTTTACTCTGTTCTCTCCTATATAGATAGATGAATTTGGAACTCTAAATCGAACATGGTTTGTAATAGCTCTTTGAAACTTGAAGAAATAAAGGAGTTCTCAGTTTTGTCTCTATGGTTTGCTTCCTCTTCAAGTAGCCCTAGGCACAGACTGTGGAAAAGCACTTTCATTGAGAGGGGTTGCCAAGCTTCTAAGAAAATAACGAGTTTCCGAAATACCAGCAAATATTTTTTCACCCAATCTTGATTATACGTGGTGGTAATGACAAGTACACAAATCCCACTTGGCTCACCAAATTTTGTTCTATGTTGAAGCGTTCGTCTACAGTAGCAGTTTTTATATTTAGGTTTCACTCTGTTCTCTCCTATATAGATAAATGAATTTGGAAATCTAAATCCAACATGGTTTGCAGTAGCTCTTTGAAACTTGACAAAATAAAGCACTTCTCAGTTTTGTCTCTATGGTTTGTTTCCTCTTCAAGTAGCCCTAGGCACAGACTGTGGAAAAGAACTTTCATTGAGAGGGGTTGGCAAGCTTCTTAGAAATAAGGAGTTTCCAATATACTAGCAAATATTTTTTCACCCAATTTGATGATACGTGGTGGTAATGACAAGTACACAAATCCCACTTGGCTCACCAAATTTTGTTCTTCTAAGTTGAAGCATCCTTTACAATAGCAGTTTTATTTTTAGGTTCACTCTGTTCTCTCCTATATAGATAGATGAATTTGGAACTCTAAATCCAACATGGTTTGTAGTAGCTCATTGAAATTTGAAAAAATAGAGGAGTTCTCAATTTTGTCTCTATGTTTTTTTTCCTCTTCAAGTCACCCTAGGCACAGACTGTGGAGAAGCACTTTCATTGAGAGGGGAAGCCAAGCTTCAAAGAAAGAACGAGTTTCCGAAATACCAGCAAATATTTTTTCACCCAATCTTGATGATACTTGATGGTAATGATCAGTTCACAAATCCCACTTGGCTCAGCACATTTTGTTCTTCTAGGTTTAAGAGTTCGTCTACAATAGCAGTTTTTATATTTAGGTTTCACTCTGTTCTCTCCTATATAGATAGATGAATTTGGAACTCTAAATCCAACATGGTTTGTAATAGCACTTTGAAACTTGAGGAAACAAAGGAGTTCTCAGTTTTGTCTCTATGGTTTGTTTCCTCTTCAAGTAGCCCTAGGCACAGACTGTGGAAAAGCACTTTCATTGAGAGGGGTTGCCAAGCTTCTAAGAAAATAACGAGTTTCCGAAATACCAGCAAATATTTTTTCACCCAATCTTGATGATACGTGGTGGTAATGACAAGTACACAAATCCCACTTGGCTCACCAAATTTTGTTATTCTAGGTTGAAGCGTTCGTTTACAGTAGCAGTTTTTATTTTTAGGTTTCACTCTGTTCTCTCCTATATGGATAGATGAATTTGGAACTCTAAATCCAACATGGTTTGCCTTTGCTCTTTGAAACTTGACAAAATAAAGCAGTTCTCAGTTTTGTCTCTATGGTTTGTTTCCTCTTCAAGTAGCCCTAGGCACAGACTGTGGAAAAGCACTTTCATTGAGAGGGGTTGCCAAGCTTTAAAGAAATAACGAGTTTCCGTAATAACAGCAAATATTTTTTCACCCAAACTTGATGATAATTGGTGGTAATGATCAGTACACAAATCCCACTATGCTCACCAAATTTTGTTCTTCTAGGTTGAAGCGTTCGTCTCCAGTAGCTGTTTTTATATTTAGGTTTCACTCTGTTCTCTCTTATATAGATAGATGAATTTAAAACTCTAAATCCAACATGGTTTGTAGTAGCTCTAAGAAACTTGACAAAATAAAGGAGTTCTCAGTTTTGTCTTTATGGTTTGTTTCCTCTTCAAGTAGCCATAGGCACAGATGTGGAAAAGCATTTGCATTGAGGGGTTGCCAAGCTTCTAAGAAAGAATGAGTTTCCAAAATACCAGCAAATATTTTTTCACCCAATCTTGAAGATACTTGGTGGTGAATATCAGTACACAAATCCCAATTGGCTCACCAAATTTTGTTCTCCTAGGTTGAAGCGTTCGTCTACAGTAGCAGTTTTTATATTTAGGTTCCACTCTGTTCGCTTATATATAGATAGATGAATTTGGAACGCTAAATCCAACATGGTTTGTAGTAGCTCTTTGAAACTTGACAAAATAAAGGAGTTCTCAGTTTTGGCTCTAGGGTTCGTTTCCTCTTCAAGTAGCCCTAGGCACAGACTGTGGAAAAGCACTTTCATTGAGAGGAGTTGCCAAGCTTCTAAGAATTAACGAGTTTCCGAAATAACAGCAAATATTTTTTCACCCAATCTTGATGATATTTCGTGCTAATGATCAGTACACAAATCCCAGTGGGCTCACCAAATTTTGTTCTTCTAGGTTGAAGCGTTCGTCTACAGTAGCAGTTTTAATATTTCCGTTTTCCTCTGTTCTCTCCTATATAGATACATGAATGTGGAAGTCTAAATACAACATGGTTTGTAGTAGCTCTTTGAAACTTGACAAAAAAAAAGGAGTTCACAGTTTTCTCTCTATGGTTTGTTTCCTCTTCAAGTAGCCCTAAGCAGAGACTGTGGAAAAGCACTTTCATTGAAAGGGGTTGCGAAGCTTCCAAGAAATAACGAGTTTTTGAAATACCAGCAAATATTTTTTCACCCAATCTTGATGATACTTGGTGGTAATGATCAGTACACAAATCCCACTTGCCTCACCTAATTGTGTTCTTCTAGGTTGAAGCGTTCTTCTACAATAGCAGTTTTTATATTTAGGTTTCCCTCTGTTCTCTCCTATATAGATCGATGAATTTGGAACTCTAAATCCACATGGTTTGTAGTAGCTCTTTGAAATTTGACGAAAAAGGAGTTCTCAGTTTTGTCTCTATGGTTTATTTCCGCTTCAAGTAGCCCTAAGCAGAGACTGGGGAAAAGCACTTTCATTGAAAGGGGTTGCCAAGCTTCCAAGAAATTAGGAGTTTCCGAAATACCAGCAAATATTTTTTCACCCAATCTTGATGATACGTGGTGGTAATTACAAGTACACAAATCTCACGTGTCTCACCAAATTTTGTTCTCCTAGGATGAAGCATTCCTTTACAATAGCAGTTTTTATTTTTAGGTTTTACTCTGTTCTCTCCTATATAGATAGATGAATTTGGAACTCTAAAACAAACATGGTTTATAGTAGCTCTTTGAAACTTGAAAACATAAAAGAGTTCTCAATTTTGACTCTATGAATTGTTTCCTCTTCAAGTAGCCCTAGGCACAGACTGTGGAAAAGCACTTTCATTGAGAGGTGTAGCCAAGCCTCTACGAAAGAACGAGTTTCTGAAATACCAGCAAATATTTTTATAACCCAGTCTTGATGATACTTGGTGGTAATGATCAGTACTCAAATCCCACTTGGTTCACCAAACTTTGTTCTTCTAGGTTGAAGCATTCGTCTACAATAGCAGTTTTTATATTTACTTTTCACTGTGTTCTCTCCAATATAGATAGATGAATTTAGAACTCTAAATCCAACATGGTTTGCAGTAGCTCTTTGAAAGTTGAAAAAATAAAGGACTTCTCCGTTTTGTCTCTATGGTTTGTTTCCTCTTCAAGTAGCCCTAGGCACCGACTGTGGAAAAGCACTTTCATTGAGAGGTGTTGCCAAGCTTCTAAGAAATAACAAGTTTCCGAAATACCAGCAAATATTTTTTCACCCAATCTTGATGATACTTGGTGGTAATGATCAGTACACAAATCCCACTTGGCTCACCAAATTTTGTTCTTCTAGGTTGAGGCGTTCGTCTACAGTAGCAGTTTTTATATTTAGGTTTCACTCTGTTCTCTCTTATACAGATAGATGAATTTGGAAATCTAAATCCAACATGGTTTGTCGTAGCTCTTTGAAACTTGACATAATAAAGGAGTTCTCAGTTTTGTCTCTATGGTTTCTTTCCTCCTAAATTAGCCCTATTCACAGACTTTGGAAAAGCACTTTCATTGAGTGGGGTTGCCTAGATTCTAAGAAATAATGAGTTTCCGAAATACCAGCAAATATTTTTTCACCCAATCTTGATGATTCGTGGTGGTAATGATCAGTACACAAATCCCACTTGGCTCACCAAATTGTGTTCTTCTAGGTTGAAGCCTTCGTCTACAGTAGCAGTTTGTATTTGTAGGTTTCACTCTGTTCTCTCTTATATAGATAGATGAATTTGGGAAACAAAATCCAACATGGTTTGTAGTAGCTCTTTGAAATTTCCCATAAACGTAGTTCTCAGTTTTGTCTCTATGGTTGGCTTCCTCTTTAAGTAGCCCTAGGCACAGATTGTGGAAAATCACTTTCATTGAAAGAGGTTGCCAATCTTCCAAGAAATAACGAATTTCCGAAATACCAGCAAATATTTTTTCACCCAATCTTGATAATACTTGGTAGTAATGATCGGTACACAAGTCCCACTTGACTCACCAAATTTTGTTCTTCTAGTTTGAAGCGTTCGTTTACAGTAGCAGTTTATATTTTTAGGTTTCACTCTGTTCTCTCCTATATAGATAGATGAATTTGGAACTCTAAATCCAACATCTTTTGTAGTACCTTTTTGAAACTTGATCAAAAAAAGTAGTTCTCAGTTTTCTCTCTATGATTTGTTTCCTATTCAGTAGCCCTGAGCAGAGAGAGTGGAAAAGCACTTTCATGGAAAGGAGTTGCCACCTTCCAAGAAATTACGAGTTTCCAAAATACCAGCAAATATTTTTTCACCCAATCTTGATGCTACGTGGTGGTAATGACAAGTACACAAATCCCACTTGGCTCACCAAATATTGTTCTTCTAGGTTGAAGCGTTCGTTTACAGTAGCAGTTTTTATTTTTAGATTTCACTCTGTTCTCTCCTATATAGATAGATGAATTTGGAACTCTACATCCAACATGGTTTGTTGTAGCTCTTTGAAACTAGACAAAATAAAGGAGTTCTCAGTTTTGTCTCTATGTTTTGTTTCCTTTTCATGTAGCCCTAGGAATAGACTGTGGAAAAGCAATTTTATTGAGAGGGGTTGCCCAGCTTCTAAGAAATAACGAGTTTCCGAAATACCAGTAAATATTTTTTAACCCAATCTTGATGATACGTGGTGGTAATGATAAGTGCACAAATCCCACTGGGCTCACCAAATTTTCTTCTTCTAGATTGAAGCGTTCGTCTACAATAGCAGTTTCTATATTTAGGTTTCACTCTGTTTTTACCTATATAGATAGATGAATTTGGAACACTAAATCCAACATGGTTTGCAGTTGCTCTTTGAAACTTGACAAAATAAAGCAGTTCTCAGTTTTGTCTCTATGGTTTCTTTCCTCTTCAAGTAGCCCTAGACACAGACTGTAGAAAAGCACTTTCATTGAGAATGGTTGCCAAGGTTTTAAGAAATAACGAGTTTCCGAAATACCAGCAAATATTTTTTCACCCAATCTTGATGATAATTGGTGGTAATGATCAGTACCCAAATCCCACTTGCTTAACCAAATTTTGTTCTTCTAGGTTGAAGCTTTCGTCTACAATAGAAGTTTTTATATTTAGGTTTCACTCTGTTCTCTCCTATATAGATAGATGAATTTGGAACTCAAAATCCAACATGGTTTGCAGTAGCTTTTTGAAACTTGACAAAATAAATGAGTTCTCAGTTTTTTCTCTATGGTTTCTTTCCTCTTCAAGTAGCCGTAGGCACAGACTGTGGAAAAGCACTTTCATTGAGAGGGGTTGCTAAACTTCTAAGAAATAACGAGTTTCCGAAATACCAGCAAATATTTTTTCACCCAATCTTGATGATACGTGGTGGTAATGATCAGTACACAAATCCCAATTGGCTCACCAAATTGTTTTCTTGTAGGTTGAAGCGTTCGTCCACAGTAGCAGTTTTTTTATGTAGGTTTCACTCTGTTCTCTCTTATATAGATAGATGAATTTGGAATTCTAAATCCAACATGGTTTGCAGTAGCTCTTTGAAACTTGAAAAAATAAAGGACTTCTCCGTTTTGTTTCTATGTTTGTTTCTTCCTCAAGTAGCCCTAGGCACAGACTGTGGAAAAGCACTTTCATTGAGAGGGGTTTCCATGCTTCTAAGAAATAATGAGTTTCCGAAATACCAGCAAATATTTTTTCAAACAATCTTGATGATACGTGGTGGTAATGATCAGTACACAAATCCCACGTGGCTCACCAACTTTTGTTCTTCTAGGTTGATGCGTTCGTCCACAGTAGCAGTATTTATTTGTAGGTTTCACTCTGTTCTCCCATATAGATAGATGAATTTGGAAGTCTAAATCCAACATGGTTTGTAGTAGCTCTTTGAAACTTGACAAAAAAAGTAGCTCTCAGTTTTGTCTCTATGGATTGCTTCCTCTTCAAATAGCCCTAGGCACAGACTGTGGAAAAGCACTTTCATTGAAAGGGGTTGCAAAGCTTCCAAGAAATAACGAGTTTCCGAAATACCAGCAAATATTTTTTCACCCAATCTTGATGATACGTGGTGTCAATGACAAGTACACAAATCCCACTTGGCTCACCAAATTTTGTTCTTCTAGGTTGAAGTGTTCCTTTAAAGTAGCAGTTTTTATTTTTAGGTTTCACTCTGTTCTCTACTATATAGATAGATGAATTTGGAACTCTAAATCCAACATGGTTTGTTGTAGCTCTTTGAAACTAGAAAAAATAAAGGAGTTCTCAGTTGTGTCTCTATGTTTTGTTTCCTTTTCAAGTAGCCCTAGGCACCGACTGTGGATAAGCACTTTCATTGAGAGGGGTTGCCAAGGTTCAAAGAAATAACGAGTTTCCGAAATACCAGCAAATATTTTTTCACCCAATCTTGATGATACTTGGTGGTAATGATCAGTACACAAATCCAACATGGCTCACCAAATTGTGTTCTTCTAGGTTGAAGCGTTCGTCAACAGTAGCAGTTTTTACATTTAGGTTGCCCTGGGTTCTCTCCTATGTAGATAGGTGAATTTGGAACTCTAAATCCAATATGGTTTGTAGTAGCTCTTTGAAACTTGACAAAATAAAGGAGTTCTCAGTTTTGTCTCTATGGTTTGTTTCCTCTTCATGTAGCCGTAGGCACAGACTGTGGAAAAGCACTTTCATTGAGAGGGGTTGCCAAGCTTCTAATAAATAATGAGTTTCCGAAATACCAGCAAATATTTTTTCACCCAATCTTGATGATACGTGGTGGTAATGATCAGTACACAAATCCCACTTGGCTCACCAATTTGTGTTCTTGTAGGTTGAAGCGTTCGTCTACAGTAGCAGTTTTTATATGTAGGTTTCACTCTGTTCTCTCTTATATAGATACGTGGTGGTAATGACAAGTATAAAAATCTCACTTGGCTCACCAAATTTTGTTCTTCTAGGTTGAAGCGTTCCTTTACAGTAGCAGTTTTTATTATAAGGTTTCACTCTTTTCTCTCCTATATAGATAGATGAATTTGGAACTCTAAATCCAACATGGTTTGCAGTAGTTCTTTGAAACAAGACAAAATAAAGGAGTTCTCAGTTTTGTCTCTATGGTTTGATTAATCTTCAAGTAGCCCTAGGCAAGGACTGTAGAAAAGCACTTTCATTGAGAGGGATTGCCAAGCTTCTAAGAAATAACGAGTTTCCGAAATACCAGCAAATATTTTTTCACCCAATCTTCATGATACGTGGTGGTATTGACAAGTACACAAATCCCACTTGGCTCACCAAATTTTGTTCTTCTAGGTTGAAGCGTTTGTTAACAGTAGCAGTTTTTATTTTTAGGTTTCACTCTGTTCTCTCCTATATAGATAGATGAATTTGGAACTCTAAATCCAACATGGTTTGTTGTAGCTCTTTGAAACCTGACAAAATAAAGGAGTTCTCAATTTTATCTGTATGTTTTGTTTCCTCTACAAGTAGCCCTAGGCATAGACTATGGAAAAGCACTTTCATTGAGAGGGATTGCCCAGCTTCTAAGAAATAACGAAATTCCGAAATACCAGTAAATATTTTTGCACGGAATCTTGATGATACGTGGTGGTAAGGATCAGTACACAAATCCCACATGGCTCACCAAATTGTGTTCTTCTAGGTTGAAGCGTTCGTCTACAGTAGCAGTTTTTATATTTAGGTTAACTCTGTACTCTCTTATATAGATAGATGAATTTGGAACTCTAAATCCCACATGGTTTGTAGTACCTCTTTGAAACTTGACATAATAAAGGAGTTCTCAGTTTTGTTTCTATGGTTTGTTTCCTCTTCAAGTAGCCCTAGGCACAGACTGTGGAAAAGCACTTTCATTGAGAGGGCTTGCCAATTCTCTAAGAAATAACGAGTTTCCGAAATACCAGCAAATTTTTTTTCACCCAATCTTGATGATACGTGGCGGTAATGATCAGTACACAAGTCCCACTTGGCTCACCAAATTGTGTTTTCTAGGTTGTAGCGTTCATATACAGTAGCAGTTTTTATTAGTAGGTTTCACTCTGTTCTCTCTTATATAGATAGATGAATTTGGAAGTCTAAATCCAACATGGTTTGTAGTAGCTCTTTGTAACTTGACTAAAAAAAGTAGTTCTCAGTTTTGTCTCTATGACTGTTTCCTCTTCAAGTAGCCCTGAGCAGAGACAATGGAAAAGCTCTTTCATGGAAAGGAGTTGCCAAGCTTCCAAGAAATTACGAGTTCCCGAAGTACCAGCAAATATTTTTGCACCCAATCTTGATGATACGTTGTGGAAATGACAAGTACACAAATCCCACTTGGCTCACTAAATTTTGTTCTTCTAGGTTGAAGCGTTCGTTTACAGTAGCAGTTTTTATTTTTAGGTTTCACTCTGTTCTCTCCTATATAGATAGTTGAATTTGGAACTCTAAATCCAACATGGTTTGTTGTAGCTCTTTGAAACTACACAAAATAAAGGAGTTCTCAGTTTTTTCTCTATGGTTTGTTTCCTCTTCAATAGCCCTTGGCTTAGACTGTGGAAAAGCACTTTCTTTGAGAGGTGTTGCCAAGCTTCTAAGAAATAACGAGTTTCCGAAATACCAGTAAATATCTTTTCACCCAATCTTGATGATACTTGGTAGTAATAATCAGTACACAAATCCCACTTGGCTCAACAAATTTTCTTCTTCTAGGTTGAAGCGTTCGTCTACAATAGCAGTTTCTATATTTAGGTTTCACTCTGTTTTCTCCTATATAGATAGATGAATTTGGAACAATAAATCTAACATGGTTTGCAGTTGCTCTTTGAAACGTCACAAAATGAAGCAGTTCTCAGTTTTGTCTCTATGGTTTGTTTCCTCTTCAAGTAGCCCTAGGCAAAAACTGTGGAAAAGCACTTTCATGAGAGGGATTGCCAATCTTCTAAGAAAGAATGAGTTCCCGAAATACCAGCAAATATTTTTTCACCCAATCTTGATGATACTTGGTGGTAATGATCAGGACACAAATCAGACTTGGCTCACCAAATTTTGTTCTTCTACTTTGAAGAGTTAGTCTACAGTAGCAGTTTTTATATTTAGGTTTCCCTCTGTTCTCTCCTATATAGATAGATGAATTTGGAACTCTAAATCCAACATGGTTTGTCATAGCTCTTTAAAACTTGACAAAAAAAAATTAGTTCTCAGTTTTGTCTCTATGGTTTGTTTCCTCTTCAAGTAGCCCTAAGCAGAGACTGTGGAAAAGCACTTTCATTGAAAGGTTTTGCCAAGCGTCTAAGAAATAACGAGTTTCCGAAATACCAGAAAATATTTTTTCAACCAATCTTCATGATACTTGGTGGTAATGATCAGTACACAAATCCCACTTGGCTCACCAAATTTTGTTTTTCTAGGTTGAAGCGTTCGTCTACAGTGGCAGTTTTCATATGTAGGTTTCACTCTGTTCTCTCTTATATAGAGAGATGAATTTGGAACTCTAAATCCAACATGGTTTGTAGTAGCTATTTGAAACTTGACAAAATAAAGTAGTTCTCAGTTTTGTCTCTATGGTTTGTTTTCTCTTAAAGTAGCACTAGGCACAGACTGTGGAAAAGCATTTTCATTGAAAGTTGTTAGCAAGCTTATAGGAAATAACGAGTTTCTGAGATACCAGCAAATATTTTCTCACCCAATCTTGATGATACTTGGTGTTAATGATGGGTACACAAATCTCAAATGGCTCACCAAATTTTGTTCTTCTAGTTTGAAGTGTTCGTTTACAGTAGCAGTTTATATTTTTAGGTTTCCCTCTGTTCTCTCCTATATAGATAGATGATTTGGAACTCAAAATCCGACATGGTTAGTAGTAGCTTTTTGAAACTTCACAAAAAAAGTTGGTCTCAGTTTTGTCTCTATGATTTGTTTCTTCTTCAAGTAGCCCTAAGCAGAGACTGTGAAAACCACTTTCATTGAAAGGGGTTGCCAAGCTTCCAAGAAATTACGAGTTTCCGAAATACCAGCAAATATTTTTTCACCCAATCTTGATGATACGTGGTGGTATTGACAAGTACACAAATCCCACTTGGCTCACCAAATATTGTTCTAGGTTGAAGCGTTCGTTTACAGTAGCAGTTTTTATTTTTAGGTTTCACTCTGTTCTCTCCGATATAGATAGATGAATTTGGAACTCAAAATCCAACAAGGTTTGTAGTAGTTCTTTGAAACTTGCCAAAAACGTAGTTCTCAGTTTTGTCTCTATGCATTGCTTCCTCTTCAAGTAGCCCTAGGCACAGACTGTGGAAAAGCACTTTCATTGAAAGGGGTTGCCAAGCTTCTAAGAAATATCGAGTTTCCGAAATACCAGCAAATATTTTTTCACCCAATCCTGATGATACGTGGTGGTTATGATCAGTACACAAATCCCACTTGGCTCACCAAGTTGTGTTCTTCTAGGTTGAAGCATTCGTCTACAGTAGCAGTTTTTATATTTAGGTTCCACTCTGTTCGCTTCTAGATAGATAGATGAATTTGGAACGCTAAGTCAACATGGTTTGTAGTAGCTCTTTAAAACTTGGCAAAATAAAGGAGTCTCAGTTTTGTCTCTATGGTTTGTTTCCTCTTCAAGTAGCCCTAAGCAGAGACTGTGGAAAAGCACTTCCATTGAAAGAGGTTGCCAAGCTTTCAAGAAATAACGATTTCCCGAAATGCCAGCAAATATTTTTTCACCCAATCCTGATGATACTTGGTGGTAATGATCAGTACAGAATTCCCACTTGGCTCACCACATTTTGTTCTTCTTGGTTTAAGCGTTCGTCTACAATAGCAGTTGTTATATTTAGGTTTCCCTCTGTTCTCTCCTATATAGATAGATGAATTTGGAACTCTAAATCCAACATGGTTTGTAGTAGCTCTTAGAAACTTGACAAAATGAAGGAGTTCTCAATTTTTTCTCTATGTTTTGTTTCCTCTTCAAGTACTCCTAGGAACAGACTGTGGAAAAGCACTTTCATTGAGAGGGGTAGCGAAGCTTATAAGAAAGAATGATTTTCGGAAATACCAGCAAATATTTTTTCACCCAATCTTGATGATACTTGGTGGTAATGATCAGTACACAAATCCCACTTGGCTCACCAAATTTTGTTCTATGTTGAAGCGTTCGTCTACAGTAGCAGTTTTTATATTTAGGTTTCACTCTGTTCTCTCCTATATAGATAGATGATTTTGGAAATCTAAATCCAACATGGTTTGCAGTAGCTCTTTGAAACTTGACAAAATAAAGCAGTTCTCAGTTTTGTCTCTATGGTTTGTTTCCTCTTCAAGTAGCCCTAGGCACAGACTGTGGAAAAGCACTTTCATTGAAAGGGGTTGCCAAGCTTCAAAGAAATAACGAGTTTCCGAAATACCAGCAACTATTTTTTCACCCAATCTTGATGATACGTGGTGGTAATGACAAGTACACAAATCCAACTTGGCTCACCAAATTTTGTTCTTCTAGTTTGAAGCGTCCTTTACAATAGCAGTTTTATTTTTATGTTTCACTCTGTTCTCTCCTATATAGATAGATGAATTTGGAACTCTAAATCCAACATGGTTTGTAGTAGCTATTTGAAATTTGAAAAAATAAATTAGTTCTCAATTTTGCCTCTATGTTTTTTTTCCTCTTCAAGTAGCCTTGGCACAGACTGTGGAAAAGCACTTTCATTGAGAGGGGTAGTCAAGCTTCAAAGAAAGAACGAGTTTCCGAAATACCAGCAAATATTTTTTCACCCAATCTTGATGATACTTGATGGTAATGATCAGTTCACAAATCCCACTTGGCTCACCAAATTTTGTTCTTCTAGTTTGAAGCGTTCGTCTACAATAGCAGTTTTTATATTTAGGTATCACTCTGTTCTCTCCTATATAGATAGATGAATTTGGAACTCTAAATCCAACATGGTTTGCAGTACCTCTTTGAAACTTGAAAAAATAAAGGAGTTCTCAGTTTTGTCTCTATGGTTTGTTTCCTCTTCACGTAGCCCTAGGCACAGACTGTGGAAAACCACTTTCATTGAGAGGGGTTGCCAAGCTTCTAAGAAATAACGAGTTTCCGAAATACCAGCAAATATTTTTTCACCCAATCTTGATGATACTTGGTGGTAATGACAAGTACACAAATCCCACTTGGCTCACCAAATTTTGTTCTTCTATGTTGAAGCGGTCGTTTACAGTAGCAGTTTTTATTTTTAGGTTTCACTCTGTTCTCTCCTATATGGATAGATGAATTTGGAACTCTAAATCCAACATGGTTTGCCGTTGCTCTTTGAAACTTGACAAAGAAAGCAGTTCTCAGTTTTGTCTCTATGGTTTGTTTCCTCTTCAAGTACCCCTAAGCACAGACTGTGGAAAAGCACTTTCACTGAGAGGGGTTGCCAAGCTTTTAAGAAATAACGAGTTTCTGTAATACCAGGATATATATTTTCACCCAATCTTGATGATACTTGGTGGTAATGATCAGTACACAAATCCCACTTGGCTCACCAAATTTTGTTCTTCTAGGTTGAAGCGTTCGTCTACAGTAGCAGTTTTTATATGTAGGTTTCACTTTGTTCTCTCTTATATAGACAGATGAATTTAAAACTCTAAATCCAACATGGTTTATAGTAGCTCTTTGAAACTTGACAAAATAAAGGAGTTCTCAGTTTTGCCTTTATGGTTTGTTTCCTCTTCAAGTAGCCATAGGCACAGGTGTGGAAAAGCATTTGCATTGAGAGGGGTTGCCAAGCTTCTAAGAAACAACGAGTTTCCGAAATAGCAGCAAATATTTTTTCCCCCAATCTTGATGATACTTGGTGGTAATGATCAGTACACAATTCCCATTTTGGCTCACCAAATTTTGTTCTTCTAGGTTGAATCGTTCGTCTACAGTAGCAGTTTTTATATTTAGGTTAAACTCTGTTCGCTTCTATATAGATAGATGAATTTGGAACGCTAAAACCAACATGGTTTGTAGTAGCTCTTTGAAACTTGACAAAATAAAGGGGTTCTCAGTTTTGTCTCTATGGTTTGTTTCCTCTTCAAGTAGCCCTAGGCACAGACTGTGGAAAAGCACTTTCATTGAGAGGGGTTGCCAAGCTTCTAAGAAATAACTAGTTTCCGAAATAACAGCAAATATTTTTTAACCCAATCTTGATGATATTTGGTGGCAATGATCAGGACACAAATTCCACTTGCCCCACCAAATTGTGTTGTTCTAGGTTGAAGCCTTCGTCTACAGTAGCAGTTTGTATTTGTAGGTTTCACTCTGTTCTTTCTTATATAGATAGATGAATTTGGAAATCAAAATCCAACATGGTTTGTAGTAGCTCTTTGAAATTTCCCAAAAACGTAGTTCTCAGTTTTGTCTCTATGGTTTGCTTCCTCTTCAAGTAGCCCTAGGCACAGATTGTGGAAAATCACTTTCATTGAAAGGGGTTGACAATCTTCCAAGAAATAACGAATTTCCGAAATACCAGCAAATATTTTTTCACCCAATCTTGATAATACCTGGTAGTAATGATCGGTACACAAGTCCCATTTGACTCACCAAATTTTGTTCTTCTAGTTTGAAGCGTTCTTTTACAGTAGCAGTTTATATTTTTAGGTTTCACTCTGTTCTCTCCTATATAGATAGATGAATTTGGAACTCTAAATCCAACATGGTTTGTAGTACCTTTTTGAAACTTGACCAAAAACAGAAGTTCTCAGTTTTGTCTCTATGATTTGTTTCCTATTCAAGTAGCCCTGAGCAGAGAGAGTGGAAAAGCACTTTCAAGGAAAGGAGTTGCAAAGCTTCCAAGAAATTACGAGTTTCCGAAATACCAGCAAATATTTTTTCACCCAATCTTGATGACACGTGGTGGTAATGACAAGTCCACAAATCCCACTTGGCTCACAAAATACTGTTCTTCTAGGTTGAAGCGTTCGTTTACAGTAGCAGTTTTTATTTTTAGGTTTCACTCTGTTCTCTCCTATATAGATAGAAGAATTTGGAACTCTAAATCCAACATGGTTTGTTGTAGCTCTTTGAAACTAGACAAAATAAAGGAGTACTCAGTTTTGTCTCTATGTTTTGTTTTCTTTTCATGTAGCCCTAGGCATAGACTGTGGAAAAGCACTTTCATTGAGAGGAGTTGCCCAGCTTCTAAGAAATAATGAGTTTCCGAAATACCAGTAAATATTTTTTAACAAAATCTTGATGATACGTGGTGGTATTGATAAGTACACAAATCCCACTTGGCTCACCAAATTTTGTTCTTCTAGGTTGAAGCGTTCGTCTACAATAGCAGTTTCTATATTTAGGTTTCACTCTGTTTTCTCCTATATAGATAGATGAATTTGGAACACTAAATCCAACATGGTTTGCAGTTTCTCTTTAAAACTTGACAAAATAAAGCAGTTCTCAGTTTTGTCTCTATGGTTTGTTTCCTCTTCAAGTAGCCCTAGACACAGACTGTGGAAAAGCACTTTCATTGAGAGGGGTTGCCAAGATTTTAAGAAATAACGAGTTTCCAAAATACCAGCAAATATTTTTTCACCCAATCTTGATGATACGTGGTGGTAATGATCAGTACACAAATCCCAATTGGCTCACCAAATTGTATTCTTGTAGGTTGAAGCGTTCGTCCACAGTAGCAGTTTTTATATGTAGGTTTCACTCTGTTCTCTCCTATATAGATAGATGAATATGGAACTCTAATGACAAAAAAAAGGACTTCTCAGTTTTGACTCTATGGTTTGTTTCCTCTTCAAGTAGCCCTAAGCAGAGACTGTGCTAAAGCACTTTCATTGAAAGGGGTTGCCAAGCTTCCAAGTAATTACGAGTTTCCGATATACCAGCAAATATCTTTTAGCACAGTCTTGATGATACGTGGTGGTAATGACAAGTACCCAAATCCCAATTGGCTCACCAAATTTTTGTTCTTCTAGGTTGAAGCGTTACTTTACAGAAGCAGTTTTTATTTTTAGGTTTCACTCTGTTCTCTCCTATATAAATAGATGAATTTGGAACTCTAAATCCAAGATGGTTTGCAGTAGCTCTTTGAAACTTGACTAAATAAAGCACTTCTCAGTTTTGTCTCAATGGTTTGTTTCCTCTTCAAGTAGGCCTAGGCACAGACTGTGGAAAGGCACTTTCATTGAGAGGGGTTGCCAAGCTTCTAAGAAATAACGAGTTTCAGGAATATCAGCAAATATCTTTTCACCCAATCTTGATGATACATGGTGGTAATGACAATTACACAAGTCCCACTTGGCTCACCAAATTTTGTTATTCTAGGTTGAAGCGTTCCTTTACAGTAGCAGTTTTTATATGTAGGTTTCACTCTGTTCTCTCTTATATGGATAGTTGAATTTGGAACTCTAAATCCAACATGGTTTGTAGTAGCTTTTTGAAACTTGACAAAATAAAGTAGTTCTCAGTTTTGTCTCTATGGTTTGGTTCCTCTTCAAGTAGCCCTAGGCACAGACTGTGGAAAAGCACTTTCATTGAGAGTGGTTGCCAAGCTTCTAAGAAATAACGAGTTTCCGAAATACCAGCAAATATTTCTTCACCCAATCTTGATGATACTTGGTGCAAATGATCAGTACACAAATCCCACTTGGCTCACCTAATTTTGTTCTTCTAGGTTGAAGCATTCGTGTTCAGTAGAAGTTTTTATATTTAGGTTCCACTCTGTTCTCTTCTATGTAGATAGATTAATTAGGAACTATATTTCCAACATGGTTTGTAGTAGGTCTTTGAAACTTGACAAAAAAAGGAGTTCTCAGTTTTGTCTCTATGGTTTGGTTCCTCTTCAAGTAGCACTAGGCACAGACTGTGGAAAAGCACTGTCATTGAGAGGGGTTGCCAACCTTTAAAAATTAACGAGTTTTCGAAATACCACCAAATATTTTTTCACCAAATCTTGATGATACTTGGTGGTAATGATCAGTACACAAATCCCACTTGGCTCACCAAATTCTGTTTATCTACGTTGAAGCTTTCGTCTACGGTAGCAGTTTTTATATTTAGGTTTCACTCTGTTCTCTCCTATAGAGATAGATGAATTTGGAACACTAAATCAAACATCTTTTTTAGTAGCTCTTTGAAACTTGACAAAATAAAGGAGTTCTCAGCTTTGACTCTATGGTTTGTTTCCTCTTCATGTAGCCCTAGGCACAGACTGTGGAAAAGCACGTTCATTGAGAGGGGTTACCAAGGTTCTAAGAAATAACGAGTTTCCGAAATACCAGCAAACATTTTTTCACAAAATCTTTATGATACGTGGTGGTAATGACAAGTACACAAATCCCACTTGGCTCAACAAATTTTGTTGTTGTAGTTTGAAGCGTTCCTTTACAGTAGTAGTTTTTATTTTTAGGTTTCACTCTGTTCTCTCCTATATAGATAGATGAATTTGGAACTCAAAATCCAACATGGTTTGCAGTAGCTCTTTGAAACTTGACAAAATGAAGGAGTTCTCAGTTTTGTCTCTATGGTTTGTTTCCTCTTCAAGTAGCCCTATGCACAGACTGTGGAAAAGCACTTTCATTGAGAGGGGTTGCCAAGCTTCTAAGAAATAACGAGTTTCCGAAATACCAGCAAATATTTTTTGATCCAATCTTGATGATACGTGGTGCAAATGATTAGTACACAAATCCCACTTGGCTCACCAAATTTTGTTCTTCTTGGTTGAAGTGTTCGTCTACAGCAGCAGTTTATATATTTAGGTTTCCCTCTGTTCTCTCCTATATAGATAGATGAATTAGGAACTCTAAATCCAACATGGTTTGTAGCAGCTCTTTGAAACTTGACAAAAAAAGGAGTTCTCAGTTTTGTCTCTATGGTTTGTTTCCTCTTCAATAGCCCTAAGCAGATACTGGGAAAAAGCACTTTCATTGAAAGGGGTTGCCAAGCTTCCAAGAAATTAGGAGTTTCCGAAATACCAGGAAATATTTTTTCACCCAATCTTGATGATACGTGGTGGTAATGACAAGTACACAAATCCTACTGGCTCACCAAACTTTGTTCTTCTAGGTTGAAGCGTTCCTTTACAGTAGCAGTTTTTATTTGTAGGTTTCACTCTGTTCTCTCTTATATAGATAGATGAATTTGGAAATATAAATCCAACATGGTTTGTAGTAGCTCTTTGAAACTTGACAAAATAAAGGAGTTCTCCGTTTTGTCTCTATGGTTTGGTTCCTCTTCAAGTAGCCCAAGCACAGACTGTGGAAAAGCACTTTCGTTGAGATTGGTTGCCAGGCATCTAAGAAATAACGAGTTTCCGAAACACCAGCAAATATTTCTTCACCCAATCTTGATGATACTTGGTGCTAATGATCAGTACAAAAATCCCACTTGGCTCACCTAATTTTGTTCGTCTAGGTTGAAGCGTTCGTGTTCAGTAGCAGTTTTTATATTTAGGTTCCTCTCTGTTCTCTTCTATATAGATAGATGAATTAGGAACTCTAAATCCAACATGGTTTGTAGTAGCTCTTTGAAACTTGACAAAAAAAGGAGTTCTCAGTTTTGTCTCTATGGTTTGTTTCTTCTTCAAGTAGCCCTCGGCACAGACTATGGAAAAGCACTTTCATTGAGAGGGGTTGCGAAGCTTCTAAGAAATAAAGAGTTTCCGAAATACCAGCAAATATTTTTTGAGCCAATCTTGATGATACTGGGTGGTAAAGATCAGTACACAAATCCGACTTGGCTCACCAAATTTTGATTTTCTAGGTTGAAGTGTTCATCTACAGTAGCAGTTTTTATATTTAGGTTCCACTCTGTACTCTTCTATATATATAGATGAATTTGGAACTCTAAATCCAACATGGTTTGTAGTAGCTCTTTGAAACTTGAAAAAATAAAGGAGTTCTCAGTTTTGCTCTATGGTTTGGTTCCTCTTCAAGTAGCATTAGGCACAGACTGTGGAAAAGCAGTTTCATTGAAAGGGGTTGCCAAGCTTCCAAAAAATTACGAGTTTCCAAAATACCAGCAAATATTTTTTCACCCAATCTTGATGATACTTGGTGGTAATGATCAGTACACAAATCCCACTTGGCTCGCCAATTTTGTACTTCTAGTTTAAAGCATTCGTCTACAATAGCAGTTTTTATATTTAGGTTTCACTCTGTTCTCTCCTATATAGATAGATGAATTTGGAACTCTAATGACAAAAAAAAGGAGTTCTCAGATTTGACTCTATGGTTTGTTTCCTCTTCAAGTAGCCCTAAGCAGAGACAGTGCAAAAGCACTTTCATTGAAAGGGGTTGCCAAGCTTCCAAGAAATTACGAGTTTCCGAAATACCAGCAAATATTTTTTGACACAGTCTTGAAGATACGTGGTGGTAATGACAAGTACACAAATCCAAATTGCCTCACCAAATTTATGTTCTTCTAGGTTGAAGCGTTCCTTTACAGTAGCAGTTTTTATTTTTAGGTTTCACTCTGTTCTCTCCTATATAGATAGATGAATTTGGAACACTAAATCCAACATGGTTTGTAGTAGCTCTTTGAAACTTGACAAAATAATGGAGTTCTCAGTTTTGTCTCTATGGTTTGGTTCCTCTTCAAGTAGCCCTAGGCACAGAGTGTGGAAAAGCACTGTCCTTGAGAGGGGTTGCCAAGCTTTTAAGAATTAACGGGTTTCCGAAATAGCAGCAAATATTTTTTCACCAAATATTGATGATACTTGGTGGTAATGATCAGTACACAAATCCCACTTGGCTCACCAAATTTTGTTCTTCTAGGTTGAAGCGTTCGATACAATAGCAGTTTTTATATTTAGGTTTCACTCTGTTCTCTCCTATATAGATAGATGAATTTGGAACTCTATATCCAACAGGGTTTGCAGTAGCTCTTTGAAACTTGACAAAATAAAGCAGTTCTCAGTTTTGTCTCTATGGTTTGTTTTGTCTTCAAGTAGCCCTAGGCACAGACTGTTGAAAAGCACTTTCATTGAGAGGGGTTGCCAAACTTGTAAGAAATATCAAGTTTCCGAAATACCAGCAAACATTTTTTCACCCAATCTTGATGATACGTGGAGGAAATGACAAGTACACAAATCCCACTTGGCTCACCAAATTTTGTTTTTGTAGTTGGAAGCGTTCTTTACAGTAGCATTTTTTATTTTTAGGTTTCACTCTGTTCTCTCCTATATAGATAGATGAATTTGGAACACTAAATCCAACATGGTTTGTAGTAGATCTTTGAAACTTGACAAAATAAAGGACTTCTCAGTTTTGTCTCTATGGTTTGTTTCCTATTGAAGTAGCCCTAGGCACAGACTGTGGAAATGCACTTTTATCCAGTGGGGTTGCCAAGCTTCTAAGAAATAAAGAGTTTCCGAAATACCAGCAAATATTTTTGACCCAATCTTGATGATACGTGGTGGTAATCATCAGTACACAAATACCACTTGGCTCACCAAATTTTGTTCTTTTTGGTTTAAGCGTTCGTCTACAGTAGCAGTTTTTATATTTAGGTTTCCCTCTGTTCTCTCCTATATAGATAGATGAATTAGGAACTCTAAATCCAACATGGTTTGTAGTAGCTCTTTGAAACTTGACAAAAAAAGGAGTTCTCAGTTTTGTCTCTATGGATTGTTTCCTCTTCAATTAGCCCTAGGCACAGACTGTGGAAAAGCATTTTCCTTGAGAGGGGTTGCCAAGCTTTTAAGAAATAACGAGTTTCCGAAATACCACCAAATATTTTTTCACCAAATCTTGATGATACTTGGTGGTAATGATCAGTACACAAATTCCACTTGGCTCACCAAATTTTGTTCTTCTAGGTTGAAGCGTTCGATACAATAGCAGTTTTTGTATTTAGGTTTCACTCTGTTCTCTCCTATATAGATAGATGAATTTGGAACTCTAAATCCAACAGGGTTGGCAGTAGCTCTTTGAAACTTGACAAAATAAAGCAGTTCTCAGTTTTGACTCTATGGTTTGTTTCCTCTTCAAGTAGCCCTAGGCACAGACTGTGAAAAAGCAGTTTCATTGAGAGGGGTTGCCAAGCTGCTAAGAAATAACGAGTTTCCAAAATACCAGCAAATACTTTTTCAACCAATCTTGATGATACATGGTGGTAATGACAAGTACACAAATCCCACTTGGCTCACCAAATTTTGTTCTTCTAGGTTGAAGCGTTCCTTTACAGTAGCAGTTTTTATATGTAGGTTTCACTCTGTTCTCTCTTATATAGATAGATGAATTTGGAACTCTAAATCCAACATGGTTTGCAGTAGCTCTTTGAAACTTGACAAAATAAAGGGGTTCTCCGTTTTGTGTCTATGGCTTGTTTCATCTTCAAGTAGCCCTAGGCAAAGACTGTGTAAAAGCAATTTCATTGAGAGGGGTTGCCAAGCTTCTAAGAAATAACGAGTTTCCGAAACACCAGCAAATATTTTTTGACCCAATCTTGATGATACTTGGTGCTAATGATCAGTACACAAATCCCACTTGGCTCACCAAATTTTGTTCTTCTTGGTTGAAGCGTTCGTATACAGTAGCAGTTTTTATATTTAGGTTTCCCTCTGTTCTCTCTTATATAGATAGAAGAATTAGGAACTCTAAATCCAACATGGTTTGTAGTAGCTCTTTGAAACTTGACAATAAAAGGACTTGTCAGTTTTGTCTCTATGGTTTGTTTCCTCTTCAAGTAGCCCTAAGCAGAGACTGTGGAAAAGCACTTTAAATGAAAGAAGTTGCCAAGCTTCCAAGAAATTAGGAGTTTCCGAAATACCAGCAAATATTTTCTCAACCAGTCTTGATGATACGTGGTGGTAATGACAAGTACACAAATCCCACTAGGCTCACCAAATTTTGTTCTTCTAGGTTGAGCGTTCCATTACAGTAGCCGTTTTTATTTTTTAGGTATCACTCTGTTCTCCCCTATATAGATAAATGAATTTGGAACTCTAATTCCAACATGGTTTGCAGTAGCTCTTTGAAAGTTGACTAAATAAAGCAGTTCTCAGTTTTGTCTCAATGGTTTGTTTCCTCTTCAAGTAGCCCTAAGCACAGACTGTGTAAAGGCACTTTCATTGAGAGGGGTTGCCAAACTTCTAAGAAATAACGAGTTCCCGAAATACCAGCAAATACTTTTTCAACCAATCTTGATGATACATGGTGGTAATGACAAGTACACAAATCCCACTTGGCTCATCAAATTTTGTTCTTCTAGGTTGAAGTGTTCCTTTACAGTAGCAGTTTTTTTATGTAGGTTTCACTCTGTTCTCTCTTATATAGATAGATGAATTTGGAACTCTAAATCCAACATGGTTTGCAGTAGCTCTTTGAAACTTGATAAAATAAAGGGGTTCTCCGTTTTGTCTCTATGGCTTGTTTCATCTTCAAGTAGCCCTAGGCAAAGACTGTGTAAAAGCAATTTCATTGAGAGGGGTTGCCAAGCTTCTAAGAAATAACGAGTTTCCGAAACACCAGCAAATATTATTTGACCCAATCTTGATGATACGTGGTGGTAATGATCAGTACACAAATTCCACTTGGCTCACCAAATTTTGTTCTTCTTGGTAGAAGCGTTCGTCTACAGTAGTAGTTTTTATATTTAGGTTTCCCTCTGTTCTCTCCTATATAGATAGATGAATTAGGAACTCTAAATCCAACATGGTTTGTAGTAGCTCTTTGAAACTTGAAAACTAAAAGAGTTCTCAGTTTTGTCTCTATGGTTTGTTTCCTCTTCAAATAGCCCTAGGCACAGTCTGTTTAATAGCACTTTCATTGAAAGGGGTTGCCAAGCTTCCAAAAAATTACGAGTTTCCTAAATACCAGCAAATATTTTTTCAACCAAACCAGGTGATACTTGGTGGTAATGATCAGTACACAAATCCCACTTGGCTCGCCAATTTTGTACTTCTAGTTTAAAGCATTCGTCTACAATAGCAGTTTTTATATTTAGGTTTCACTCTGCTCTCTCCTATATAGATAGATGAATTTGGAACTCTAATGACAAAAAAAAGGAGTTCTCAGATTTGACTCTATGGTTTGTTTCCTCTTCAAGTAGCCCTAAGCAGAGACAGTGCAAAAGCACTTTCATTGAAAGGGGTTGCCAAGCTTCCAAGAAATTACGAGTTTCCGAAATACCAGCAAATATTTTTTGACACAGTCTTGATGATACGTGGTGGTAATGACAAGTACACAAATCCAAATTGCCTCACCAAATTTATGTTCTTCTAGGTTGAAGCGTTCCTTTACAGTAGCAGTTTTTATTTTTAGGTTTCACTCTGTTCTCTCCTATATAGATAGATGAATTTGGAACACTAAATCCAACATGGTTTGTAGTAGCTCTTTGAAACTTGACAAAATAATGGAGTTCTCAGTTTTGTCTCTATGGTTTGGTTCCTCTTCAAGTAGCCCTAGGCACAGAGTGTGGAAAAGCACTGTCCTTGAGAGGGGTTGCCAAGCTTTTAAGAATTAACGGGTTTCCGAAATAGCAGCAAATATTTTTTCACCAAATATTGATGATACTTGGTGGTAATGATCAGTACACAAATCCCACTTGGCTCACCAAATTTTGTTCTTCTAGGTTGAAGCGTTCGATACAATAGCAGTTTTTATATTTAGGTTTCACTCTGTTCTCTCCTATATAGATAGATGAATTTGGAACTCTATATCCAACAGGGTTTGCAGTAGCTCTTTGAAACTTGACAAAATAAAGCAGTTCTCAGTTTTGTCTCTATGGTTTGTTTTGTCTTCAAGTAGCCCTAGGCACAGACTGTTGAAAAGCACTTTCATTGAGAGGGGTTGCCAAACTTGTAAGAAATATCAAGTTTCCGAAATACCAGCAAACATTTTTTCACCCAATCTTGATGATACGTGGAGGAAATGACAAGTACACAAATCCCACTTGGCTCACCAAATTTTGTTTTTGTAGTTGGAAGCGTTCTTTAGAGTAGCATTTTTTATTTATAGGTTTCACTCTGTTCTCTCCTATATAGATAGATGAATTTGGAACACTAAATCCAACATGGTTTGTAGTAGCTCTTTGAAACTTGACAAAATAAATACTTCTCAGTTTTGTCTCTATGGTTTGTTTCCTATTGAAGTAGCCCTAGGCACAGACTGTGGAAATGCACTTTTATTCAGTGGGGTTGCCAAGCTTCTAAGAAATAAAGAGTTTCCGAAATACCAGCAAATATTTTTGACCTAATCTTGATGATACGTGGTGGTAATCATCAGTACACAAATCCAACTTGGCTCACCAAATTTTGTTCTTCTTGGTTGAAGCGTTCGTCTACAGTAGCAGTTTTTATATTTAGGTTTCCCTCTGTTCTCTCCTATATAGATAGATGAATTAGGAACTCTAAATCCAACATGGTTTGTAGTATCTCTTTGAAACTTGACAAAAAAAGGAGTTCTCAGTTTTGTCTCTATGGTTTGTTTCCTCTTCAAGTAGCCCTAAGCAGAGACTGCGGAAAAGCACATTCATTGAAAGTGGTTGCCAAGCTTTAAAGAATTAATGAGTTTCCGAAATACCAGCAAATATTTTTTCACCAAATATTGATTATACTTGGTGGTAATGATCAGTACACAAATCCCACTTGGCTCACCAAATTTTGTTCTTCTAGGTTGAAGCGTTCGATACAATAGCAGTTTTTATATTTAGGTTTCACTCTGTTTTCTCCTATATAGATAGATGAATTTGGAACTCTAAATCCAACAGGGTTTTCAGTAGCTCTTTGAAACTTGACAAAATAAAGCAGTTCTCAGTTTCGTCTATATGGTTTGTTTCCTCTTCAAGTAGCCCTAGGCACAGACTGTGGAAAAGCACTTTCATTGAGAGGTGTTGCCAAGCTTCTAAGAAATAACGAGTTTCCGAAATACCAGCAAATATTTTTTCACCCAATCGTGATGATACTTGGTGGTAATGATCAGTACACAAATCCCACTTGGCTCATCAAATTTTGTTCTTCTAGTTTGAAGCGTTCGTCACAGTAGCAGTTTTTATATTTAGGTTTCCCACTGTTCACTCCTATATAGATAGATGAATTTGGAACACTAAATCCAACATGGTTTGTAGTAGCTCTTTGAAACTTGACAAAATAAAGGACTTCTCAGTTTTGTCTCTATGGTTTGTTTCCTCTTGAAGTAGCCCTAGGCACAGTCTGAGGAAAAGCACTTTCATTGAGAGGGGTTGCCAAGCTTCCAAGAAATAGCGAGTTTCCGAAATACCAGCAAATATTTTTTCACCCAATCTTGATGATACATGGTGGTAATGACAAGTGCACGAATCCCACTTGGCTCACCAAATTTTGTTGTTCTAGGTTGAAGCGTTCCTTTACAGTAGCCGTTTTTATTTTTAGGTTTCACTCTGTTCTCTCCTATATAAATAGATGAATTTGGAACTCTAAATTTAACATGGTTTGTAGTAGCTCTTTGAAACTTGAAAAAATAAAGGTGTTCTCAGTTTTGTCTTTATGGATAGTTTCCTCTTCAATTAGCCCTAGGCACAGACTGTGGAAAAGCACTTTCCTTGAGAGGGGTTGCCAAGCTTTTAAGAAATAACGAGTTTCCGAAATACCACCAAATATTTTTTCACCAAATCTTGATGATACTTGGTGGTAATGATCAGTACACAAATTCCACTTGGCTCACCAAATTTTGTTCTTCTAGGTTGAAGCGTTCGATACAATAGCAGTTTTTGTATTTAGGTTTCACTCTGTTCTCTCCTATATAGATAGATGAATTTGGAACTCTAAATCCAACAGGGTTGGCAGTAGCTCTTTGAAACTTGACAAAATAAAGCAGTTCTCAGTTTTGACTCTATGGTTTGTTTCCTCTTCAAGTAGCCCTAGGCACAGACTGTGAAAAAGCAGTTTCATTGAGAGGGGTTGCCAAGCTGCTAAGAAATAACGAGTTTCCAAAATACCAGCAAATACTTTTTCAACCAATCTTGATGATACATGGTGGTAATGACAAGTACACAAATCCCACTTGGCTCACCAAATTTTGTTCTTCTAGGTTGAAGCGTTCCTTTACAGTAGCAGTTTTTATATGTAGGTTTCACTCTGTTCTCTCTTATATAGATAGATGAATTTGGAACTCTAAATCCAACATGGTTTGCAGTAGCTCTTTGAAACTTGACAAAATAAAGGGGTTCTCCGTTTTGTGTCTATGGCTTGTTTCATCTTCAAGTAGCCCTAGGCAAAGACTGTGTAAAAGCAATTTCATTGAGAGGGGTTGCCAAGCTTCTAAGAAATAACGAGTTTCCGAAACACCAGCAAATATTTTTTGACCCAATCTTGATGATACTTGGTGCTAATGATCAGTACACAAATCCCACTTGGCTCACCAAATATTGTTCTTCTTGGTTGAAGCGTTCGTATACAGTAGCAGTTTTTATATTTAGGTTTCCCTCTGTTCTCTCTTATATAGATAGAAGAATTAGGAACTCTAAATCCAACATGGTTTGTAGTAGCTCTTTGAAACTTGACAATAAAAGGACTTCTCAGTTTTGTCTCTATGGTTTGTTTCCTCTTCAAGTAGCCCTAAGCAGAGACTGTGGAAAAGCACTTTAAATGAAAGAAGTTGCCAAGCTTCCAAGAATTTAGGAGTTTCCGAAATACCAGCAAATATTTTCTCACCCAGTCTTGATGATACGTGGTGGTAATGACAAGTACACAAATCCCACTAGGCTCACCAAATTTTGTTCTTCTAGGTTGAGCGTTCCATTACAGTAGCCGTTTTTATTTTTTAGGTATCACTCTGTTCTCCCCTATATAGATAAATGAATTTGGAACTCTAATTCCAACATGGTTTGCAGTAGCTCTTTGAAAGTTGACTAAATAAAGCAGTTCTCAGTTTTGTCTCAATGGTTTGTTTCCTCTTCAAGTAGCCCTAAGCACAGACTGTGTAAAGGCACTTTCATTGAGAGGGGTTGCCAAACTTCTAAGAAATAACGAGTTCCCGAAATACCAGCAAATACTTTTTCAACCAATCTTGATGATACATGGTGGTAATGACAAGTACACAAATCCCACTTGGCTCATCAAATTTTGTTCTTCTAGGTTGAAGCGTTCCTTTACAGTAGCAGTTTTTTTATGTAGGTTTCACTCTGTTCTCTCTTATATAGATAGATGAATTTGGAACTCTAAATCCAACATGGTTTGCAGTAGCTCTTTGAAACTTGATAAAATAAAGGGGTTCTCCGTTTTGTCTCTATGGCTTGTTTCATCTTCAAGTAGCCCTAGGCAAAGACTGTGTAAAAGCAATTTCATTGAGAGGGGTTGCCAAGCTTCTAAGAAATAACGAGTTTCCGAAACACCAGCAAATATTCTTTGACCCAATCTTGATGATACGTGGTGGTAATGATCAGTACACAAATTCTACTTGGCTCACCAAATTTGTTCTTCTTGGTAGAAGCGTTCGTCTACAGTAGTAGTTTTTATATTTAGGTTTCCCTCTGTTCTCTCCTATATAGATAGATGAATTAGGAACTCTAAATCCAACATGGTTTGTAGTAGCTCTTTGAAACTTGAAAACTAAAAGAGTTCTCAGTTTTGTCTCTATGGTTTGTTTCCTCTTCAAGTAGCCCTAGGCACAGTCTGTTTAATAGCACTTTCATTGAAAGGGGTTGCCAAGCTTCCAAAAAATTACGAGTTTCCGAAATACCAGCAAATATTTTTTCAACCAAACCAGGTGATACTTGGTGGTAATGATCAGTACACAAATCCCACTTGGCTCGCCAAATTTTCTACTTCTTGGTTAAAGAGTTCGTCTACAATAGCAGTTTTTATATTTAGGTTTCACTCTGTTCTCTCCTATATAGATAGATGAATTTGGAACTCTAATGACAAAAAAAGGAGTTCTAAGTTTTGACTCTATGGTTTGTTTCCTCTTAAAGTAGCCCTAAGCAAAGACTGTGCAAAAGCACTATCATTGAAAGGGGTTGCCAAGCTTCCAAGAAATTACGAGTTTCCGAAATACCAGCAAATATTTTTTGACACAGTCTTGATGATACGTGGTGGTAATGACAAGTACGCAAATCCCACTTGGCTCAACAAATTTTGTTGTTGTAGTTTGAAGCGTTCCTTTACAGTAGGAGTTTTTAATTTTAGGTTTCACTCTGTTCTCTCCTATATAGATAGATGAATTTGGAACTCAAAATCCAACATGGTTTGCAGTAGCTCTTTAAACTTGACAAAATGAAGGAGTTCTCAGTTTTGTCTCTATGGTTTGTTTCCTCTTCAAGTAGACCTAGGCACAGACTGTGGAAAAGCACTTTCATTGAGAGGGGTTGCCAAGCTTCTAAGAAATAATGTGTTTCCGAAATACCAGCAAATATTTTTGACCCAAATTTGATGATACGTGGTGGTAATGATCAGTACACTAATCCCACTTGGCTCACCAAATTTTGTTCTTCTTGGTTGAAGCGTTCGTCTACAGTAGCAGTTTTTATATTTAGGTTTCCCTCTGTTCTCTCCTATATAGATAGATGAATTAGGAACTCTAAATCCAACAAGGATTGTAGTAGCTCTTTGAAACTTGACAAAAAAAAGGAGTTCTAGTTTTGTCTCTATGGTTTGTGTCCTCTTCAAGTAGCCCTAAGCAGAGACTGGGGAAAAGCACTTTCATTGAAAGGGGTTGCCAAGCTTCCCAGAAATTAGGAGTCTCCGAAATACTCGCAAATATTTTTTCACCCAATCTTGATGATACGTGGTGGTATTGACAAGTACACAAATCCCAATTGGCTCAACAAATTTTGTTCTTCTAGGTTGAAGCGTTTCTTTACAGGAGCGGTTTTTATAATTTAGGTATCACTCTGTTCTCTCCTATATAGGTAGATGAATTTGGAACTCTAAATCCAACATGGTTTGCAGTAGCTCTTTGAAACTTGACTAAATAAAGCAGTTCTCAATTTTGTCTCAATGGTTTGTTTCCTCTTCAAGTAGCCCTAAGCACAGACTGTAGAAAAGCACTTTCATTGAAAGGGGTTGCCAAGCTTCCAAAAAATAACGATTTTCCGAATACCAGCAAATATTTTTTCACCCAATCTAGGTGATACTTGGTGGTAATGATCAGTACACAAATCCCACTTGGCTTGATAAATTTTGTACTTCTAGGTTAAAGCGTTCGTCTACAATAGCAGTTTTTATATTTAGGTTTCACTCTGTTCTCTCCTATATAGATAGATGAATTTGGAACTCTAAATCCAACATGGTTTGTAGTAGCTCTTTGAAACTTGACAAAATAAAGGAGATCTCAGTTTTGACATTATGGTTTGTTTCCTCTTCAAGTAGCCCTAAGCAGAGACTGTGCAAAAGCACTTTCATTGAAAGGGGTTGCCAAGCTTCCAAGAAATTTCGAGTTTCCGAAATGACAGCAAATATTTTTTGACACAGTCTTGATGATACATGGTGGTAATGACAAGAACACAAATCCCAATGGGCTCACCAAATTTTTGTTCTTCTAGGTTGAATCGTTCCTTTACAGTAGCAGTTTTTATTTTTAGGTTTCACTCTGTTCTCTCCTATATAGATAGATGAATTTGGAACACTAAATCCAACATGGATTGTAGTAGTTCTTTGAAACTTGACAAAATAAAGGAGTTCTCAGTTTTGTCTCTATGGTTTTGTCTTCTTCAAGTAGCTCTAGGCACAGACTGTGGAAAAGTACTTTCATTGAGAGGGGTTGCCAAGCTTCTAAGAAATAACAAGTTTCCGAAATACCAGCAAATATTTTTTCACCCAATCTTGATGATACTTGGTGGTAATGATCAGTACACAAATCCCATTTGGCTCACCAAATTTTGTTCTTCTAGGTTGAAGCGTTCGTCTACAGTAGCAGTTTTTATATTTAGGTTTCCCTCTGTTCTCTTCTATATAGATAGATGAATTTGGAACACTAAATCCAACGTGGTTTGTAGTAGCTCTTTGAAACTTGACAAAATAAAGGAGTTCTCAATTTTGTCTCTATGGTTGGTTTCCTCTTCAAGTAGCAATAGGCACAGACTGTGGAAAAGCACTTTCATTGAGAGGGGTTGCCAGGCTTCTAAGAAATAACGATTTTCCGAAATACCAGCAATATTTTTTCACCCAATCTTGATGATACGTGGTGGTAATGACAAGTACACGAATCCAACTTGGCTCACCAAATTTTGTTGTTCTAGGTTGAAGCGTTTCTTTACAGTAGCATTTTTATTTTTAGGTTTCACTCTGTTCTCTCCTATATAGATAGATGAATTTGGAACTCTAAATTTAACATGGTTTGTATTAGCTCTTTGAAACTTGAAAAAATAAAGGAGTTCTCAGTTTTTTCTCTATGGTTTGTTTCCTCTTCAAGTAGCCATAGGCAGACTGTGGAAAAGCACTTACCTTGAGAGGGGTTGCCAAGCATTTAAGAATTAACGAGTTTCCGAAAAACCAGCAAATATTTCTTCACCAAATCTTGATGATACTTGGTGGTATGATCAGTACACAAATCCCACTTGGCTCACCAAATTTTGTTCTTCTAGGTTGAAGCGTTTGATACAATAACAGTTTTTATATTTAGGTTTCACTCTGTTCTCTCCTATATAGATAGATGAATTTGGAACTCTTAATCCAACAGGGTTTGCAGTAGCTCTTTGAAACTTGACAAAATAAAGCAGTTCTCAGTTTTGTCTCTATGGTGTGTTTTCTCTTCAAGTAGCCCTAGGCACAGACTGTGGAAAAGCACTTTCATTGAGAGGGGTTGCCAAGCTTCTAAGAAATAACGAGTTTCCGAAATACCAGCAAACATTTTTTCAAACAATCTTGATGATACATGGTGGTAATGACAAGTACACAAATCCCAATTGGCTCTAAAATTTTTGTTCTTCTAGGTTGAAGCGTTCCTTTACAGTAGCAGTTCTTATTTTCAGGTTTCACTCTGTTCTCTCCTATATAGAGAGATGAATTTGGAACACTAAATCCAACATGGTTTGTAGTAGCTCTTTGAAACTTGACAAAATAAAGGAGTTCTCAGTTTTGTCTCTATGGTTTGTTTCCTCTTCAGGTAGCCCTAGGCACAGACTGTGGAAAAGCACTTTCATTGAGAGAAGTTGCCGAGCTTCTGAGAAATAACGAGTTTCCGAAATACCAGCAAATATTTTTTCACCCAATCTTGATGATATAGGTGCTAATGATCAGTACACAAATTCCACTTGGCTCACCTAATTTTGTTCTTCTAGGTTGAAGCGTTCCTCTACAGTAGCACTTTTTATATTTAGGTTCCACTCTGTTCTCTTCTATAAAGATAGATGAATTAGGAACTCTAAATCCAACATGGTTTGTGGTAGCTCTATGAAACTTGACAAAAAAATGAGTTCTCAGTTTTGTCTCTATGGTTTGTTTCCTCTTCAAGTAGCCCTAGGCAAAGACTTTGGAAAAGCACTTTCATTGAGAGGGGTTGGCAAGCTTCTAAGAAATAACGAGTTTCCGAAATACCAGCAAATATTCTTTGACCCAATCTTGATGATACGTGGTGGTAATGATCAGTACACAAATTTCACTTGGCTCACCAAATTTTGTTCTTCTTGGTTGAAGCGTTCGTCTACAGTAGCAGTTTTTATATTTAGGTTTCCCTCTGTTCTCTCCTATATAGATAGATGAATTAGGAACTCTAAATCCAACATGGTTTGTAGTAGCTCTTTGAAACTTGACAAAAAAAGGAGTTCTCAGTTTTGTCTCTATGGTTTGTTTAACCTTCAAGTAGCCCTAAGCAGAGACTGGGGAAAAGCACTTTCATTGAAAGCGGTTGCCAAGCTTCCAAGAAATTAGGAGTTTCCGAAATACCAGCAAATATTTTTTCACCCAATCTTGATGATACGTGGTGGTAATGACAAGTACTCAAATCCCACTTGGCTCAACAAATTTTGTTCTTCTAGGTTGAAAAAATCCTTTACAGGAGCGGTTTTTATTTTTTAGGTATCACTCTGTTCTCTCCTATATAGTTAGATGAATTTGGAACCCTAAATCCAACATGGTTTGCAGTAGCTCTTTGAAACTTGACTAAATAAAGCACTTCTCAGTTTTGTCTCAATGTTTTGTTTCCCCTTCAAGTAGCCCTAGGCACAGACTGTGGAAAGGCACTTTCATTGAGAGGGTTGAAAGCTTCTAAGAAATAAAGAGTTTCCGAAATACCAGCAAATATTTTTTCACCCAATCTTGATGATACATGGTGATAATGACAATTACACAAATCCCACTTGGCTCACCAAATTTTGTTCTCCTACGTTGAAGCGTTCGTCTACAGTAGCAGTTTTTATATTTAGGTTTCCATCTGTTCTCTCCTATATAGATAGATGAATTAGGAACTCTAAATCCAACATGGTTTGTAGTAGCTCTTTGAAACTTGACAAAAAAAGGAGTTGTCTCTTTTGTCTCTATGGTTTTTTTCCTCTTCAAGTAGCCCTAAGCACAGACTGGGGAAAAGCACTTTCATTGAAAGGGGTTGCCAAGCTTCCAAGAAATTAGGAGTTTCCGAAATACCAGCAAATATTTTTTCACCCAATTTTGATGATACGTGGTGGTAATGACAAGTGCACATATCCCACTTGGCTCAACAAATTTTGTTCTTCTAGGTTGAAACGTTCCTTTACAGGAGCGGTGTTTATTTTTAGGTATCACTCTGTTCTCTCCTATATAGTTAGATGAATTTGGAACTCTAAAATCAACATGGTTTGCAGTAGCTCTTTGAAACTTGACTAAATAAAGCAGTTCTCAGTTGTGTCAACGGTTTGTTTCCTCTTAAAGTAGCCCTAAGCACAGACTGTAGAAAAGCACTTTCATTGAAAGGGGTTGCCAAGCTTCCAAAAAATAACGATTTTCCGAATTCCAGCAAATATTTTTTCACCCAATCTAGGTGATACTTGGTGGTAATGATCAGTAAACAAATCCCACTTGGCTTGCCAAATTTTGTACTTCTAGGTTAAAGCGTTCGTCTACAATAGCAGTTTTTATATTTAGGTTTCCCTCTGTTCTCTCCTATATAGATAGATGAATTTGGAACTCTAAATCCAACAGGGTTTGCAGTAGCTCTTTGAAACTTGACAAAATAAAGCAGTTCGCAGTTTTGTCTCTATGGTGTGTTTCCTCTTCAAGTAGCCCTAGGCACAGACTGTGGAAAAGCACTTTCATTGAGAGGGGTTGCCAAGCTTCTAAGAAATAACGAGTTTCCGAAATACCAGCAAACATTTTTTCACCCAATCTTGATGATTCGTGGTGGTAATGACAAGTACAGAAATCCCAATTGGCTCTAAAATTTTTGTTCTTCTAGGTTGAAGCGTTCCTTTACAGTAGCAGTTCTTATTTTCAGGTTTCACTCTGTTCTCTCCTATATAGAGAGATGAATTAGGAACTCTAAATCCAACATGGTTTGTAGTAGCTCTTTGAAACTTGACAAAAAAAGGAGTTCTCAGTTTTGTCTCTATAGTTTGTTTAACCTTCAAGTAGCCCTAAGCAGAGACTGGGGAAAAGCACTTTCATTGAAAGGGGTTGCCAAGCTTCCAAGAAATTAGGAGTTTCCGAAATACCAGCAAATATTTTTTCACCCAATTTTGATGATACGTGGTGGTAATGACAAGTGCACATATCCCACTTGGCTCAACAAATTTTGTTCTTCTAGGTTGAAACGTTCCTTTACAGGAGCGGTGTTTATTTTTAGGTATCACTCTGTTCTCTCCTATATAGTTAGATGAATTTGGAACTCTAAAATCAACATGGTTTGCAGTAGCTCTTTGAAACTTGACTAAATAAAGCAGTTCTCAGTTGTGTCAACGGTTTGTTTCCTCTTAAAGTAGCCCTAAGCACAGACTGTAGAAAAGCACTTTCATTGAAAGGGGTTGCCAAGCTTCCAAAAAATAACGATTTTCCGAATTCCAGCAAATATTTTTTCACCCAATCTAGGTGATACTTGGTGGTAATGATCAGTAAACAAATCCCACTTGGCTTGCCAAATTTTGTACTTCTAGGTTAAAGCGTTCGTCTACAATAGCAGTTTTTATATTTAGGTTTCCCTCTGTTCTCTCCTATATAGATAGATGAATTTGGAACTCTAAATCCAACAGGGTTTGCAGTAGCTCTTTGAAACTTGACAAAATAAAGCAGTTCGCAGTTTTGTCTCTATGGTGTGTTTCCTCTTCAAGTAGCCCTAGGCACAGACTGTGGAAAAGCACTTTCATTGAGAGGGGTTGCCAAGCTTCTAAGAAATAACGAGTTTCCGAAATACCAGCAAACATTTTTTCACCCAATCTTGATGATTCGTGGTGGTAATGACAAGTACACAAATCCCAATTGGCTCTAAAATTTTTGTTCTTCTAGGTTGAAGCGTTCCTTTACAGTAGCAGTTCTTATTTTCAGGTTTCACTCTGTTCTCTCCTATATAGAGAGATGAATTTGGAACACTAAATCCAACATGGTTTGTAGTAGCTCTTTGAAACTTGACAAAATAAAGGAGTTCTCAGTTTTGTCTCTATGGTTTGTTTCCTCTTCAGGTAGCCCTAGGCACAGACTGTGGAAAAGCACTTTAATTGAGAGAAGTTGCCAAGATTCTGAGAAATAACGAGTTTCCGAAATACCAGCAAATATTTTTTGACCCAATCTTGATGATACTTGGTGGTACTGATCAGTACACTAATCCCACTTGGCTCACCAAATTTTGTTCTTCTTGGTTGAAGCGTTCGTCTAGAGTAGCAGTTTTTATATTTAGGTTTCCCTCTGTTCTCTCCTATATAGATAGATGAATTAGGAACTCTAAATCCAACATGGTTTGTAGTAGCTCTTTGAAACTTGACAAAAAAAGGAGTTCTCAGTTTTGTCTCTATGGTTTGTTTCCTCTTCATGTAGCCCTAAGCAGAGACTGGGGAAAAGCACTTTCATTGAAAGGGGTGTGCCAAGCTTCCAAGAAATTAGGAGTTTACGAAATACCAGCAAATACTTTTTCACCCAATCTTGATGATACGTGGTGGTAATGACAAGTACACAATTCCCACTTGGCTCAACAAATTTTGTTCTTCTAGGTTGAAACGTTCCTTTACAGGAGCGGTTTTTATTTTTTAGGTATCACTCTGTACTCTCCTATATAGTTAGATGAATTTGGAACTCTAAATCCAACATGGTTTGCAGTAGCTCTTTGAAACTTGACTAAATAAAGCAGTTCTAAATTTTGTCTCAATGTTTTGTTTCCCCTTCAAGTAGCCCTAGGCACAGACTGTGGAAAGGCACTTTCATTGAGAGGGTTGCCAAGCTTATAAGAAATAACGAGTTTCCGAAATACCATCAAATATTTTTTCACCCAATCTTGATGATACATGGTGATAATGACAATTACACAAATCCCACTTGGCTCACCAAATTTTTTTGTTCTAGGTTGAAGCGTTCGTCTACAGTAGCATTTTATATTTAGGTTTCACTCTGTTCTCTCTTATATAGATAGATGAATTAGGAACTCTAAATCCAACATGGTTTGCAGTAGCTCTTTGAAACTTGACAAAATAAAGTAGTTCTCAGTTTTGTCTCTATGGTTTGGTTCCTCTTCAAGTAGCCCTAGGGACAGACTGTGGAAAAGCACTTTAATTGAGAGGGGTTGCCAAGCTTCTAAGAAATAACCAGTTTCCGATATACCAGCAAACATTTTTTCACCCAATCTTGATGATACGTGGTGGTAATGAGAAGTACACGAATCCCACTTGGCTCACCAAATTTTGTTCTTCTAGGTTGAAGCATTCGTCTACAATAGCAGTTTTTATATTTAGGTTTCCCTCTGTTCTCTTCTATATAGATAGATGAATTTGGAACACTAAATCCAACGTGGTTTGTAGTAGCTCTTTGAAACTTGACAATAAAAGGACTTCTCAGTTTTGTCTCTATGGTTTGTTTCCTCTTCAAGTAGCCCTAAGCAGAGACTGTGGAAAAGCACTTTAAATGAAAGAAGTTGCCAAGCTTCCAAGAAATTAGGAGTTTCCGAAATACCAGCAAATATTTTCTCACCCAGTCTTGATGATACGTGGTGGTAATGACAAGTACACAAATCCCACTAGGCTCACCAAATTTTGTTCTTCTAGGTTGAGCGTTCCATTACAGTAGCCGTTTTTATTTTTTAGGTATCACTCTGTTCTCCCCTATATAGATAAATGAATTTGGAACTCTAATTCCAACATGGTTTGCAGTAGCTCTTTGAAAGTTGGCTAAATAAAGCAGTTCTCAGTTTTGTCTCAATGGTTTGTTTCCTCTTCAAGTAGCCCTAAGCACAGACTGTGTAAAGGCACTTTCATTGAGAGGGGTTGCCAAACTTCTAAGAAATAACGAGTTCCCGAAATACCAGCAAATACTTTTTCAACCAATCTTGATGATACATGGTGGTAATGACAAGTACACAAATCCCACTTGGCTCATCAAATTTTGTTCTTCTAGGTTGAAGTGTTCCTTTACAGTAGCAGTTTTTTTATGTAGGTTTCACTGTGTTCTCTCTTATATAGATAGATGAATTTGGAACTCTAAATCCAACATGGTTTGCAGTAGCTCTTTGAAACTTGATAAAATAAAGGGGTTCTCCGTTTTGTCTCTATGGCTTGTTTCATCTTCAAGTAGCCCTAGGCAAAGACTGTGTAAAAGCAATTTCATTGAGAGGGGTTGCCAAGCTTCTAAGAAATAACGAGTTTCCGAAACACCAGCAAATATTCTTTGACCCAATCTTGATGATACGTGGTGGTAATGATCAGTACACAAATTCTACTTGGCTCACCAAATTTGTTCTTCATGGTAGAAGCGTTCGTCTACAGTAGTAGTTTTTATATTTAGGTTTCCCTCTGTTCTCTCCTATATAGATAGATGAATTAGGAACTCTAAATCCAACATGGTTTGTAGTAGCTCTTTGAAACTTGAAAACTAAAAGAGTTCTCAGTTTTGTCTCTATGGTTTGTTTCCTCTTCAAGTAGCCCTAGGCACAGTCTGTTTAATAGCACTTTCATTGAAAGGGGTTGCCAAGCTTCCAAAAAATTACGAGTTTCCGAAATACCAGCAAATATTTTTTCAACCAAACCAGGTGATACTTGGTGGTAATGATCAGTACACAAATCCCACTTGGCTCGCCAAATTTTCTACTTCTTGGTTAAAGAGTTCGTCTACAATAGCAGTTTTTATATTTAGGTTTCACTCTGTTCTCTCCTATATAGATAGATGAATTTGGAACTCTAATGACAAAAAAAGGAGTTCTAAGTTTTGACTCTATGGTTTGTTTCCTCTTAAAGTAGCCCTAAGCAAAGACTGTGCAAAAGCACTATCATTGAAAGGGGTTGCCAAGCTTCCAAGAAATTACGAGTTTCCGAAATACCAGCAAATATTTTTTGACACAGTCTTGATGATACGTGGTGGTAATGACAAGTACGCAAATCCCACTTGGCTCAACAAATTTTGTTGTTGTAGTTTGAAGCGTTCCTTTACAGTAGGAGTTTTTAATTTTAGGTTTCACTCTGTTCTCTCCTATATAGATAGATGAATTTGGAACTCAAAATCCAACATGGTTTGCAGTAGCTCTTTGAAACTTGACAAAATGAAGGAGTTCTCAGTTTTGTCTCTATGGTTTGTTTCCTCTTCAAGTAGACCTAGGCACAGACTGTGGAAAAGCACTTTCATTGAGAGGGGTTGCCAAGCTTCTAAGAAATAATGTGTTTCCGAAATACCAGCAAATATTTTTTGACCCAAATTTGATGATACGTGGTGGTAATGATCAGTACACTAATCCCACTTGGCTCACCAAATTTTGTTCTTCTTGGTTGAAGCGTTCGTCTACAGAAGCAGTTTTTATATTTAGGTTTCCCTCTGTTCTCTCCTATATAGATAGATGAATTAGGAACTCTAAATCCAACAAGGATTGTAGTAGCTCTTTGAAACTTGACAAAAAAAAGGAGTTCTAGTTTTGTCTCTATGGTTTGTGTCCTCTTCAAGTAGCCCTAAGCAGAGACTGGGGAAAAGCACTTTCATTGAAAGGGGTTGCCAAGCTTCCCAGAAATTAGGAGTCTCCGAAATACTCGCAAATATTTTTTTCACCCAATCTTGATGATACGTGGTGGTATTGACAAGTACACAAATCCCAATTGGCTCAACAAATTTTGTTCTTCTAGGTTGAAGCGTTTCTTTACAGGAGCGTTTTTATAATTTAGGTATCACTCTGTTCTCTCCTATATAGGTAGATGAATTTGGAACTCTAAATCCAACATGGTTTGCAGTAGCTCTTTGAAACTTGACTAAATAAAGCAGTTCTCAATTTTGTCTCAATGGTTTGTTTCCTCTTCAAGTAGCCCTAAGCACAGACTGTAGAAAAGCACTTTCATTGAAAGGGGTTGCCAAGCTTCCAAAAAATAACGATTTTCCGAATACCAGCAAATATTTTTTCACCCAATCTAGGTGATACTTGGTGGTAATGATCAGTACACAAATCCCACTTGGCTTGCCAAATTTTGTACTTCTAGGTTGAAGCGTTTGATACAATAACAGTTTTTATATTTAGGTTTCACTCTGTTCTCTCCTACATAGATAGATGAATTTGGAACTCTTAATCCAACAGGGTTTGCAGTAGCTCTTTGAAACTTGACAAAATAAAGCAGTTCTCAGTTTTGTCTCTATGGTGTGTTTTCTCTTCAAGTAGCCCTAGGCACAGACTGTGGAAAAGCACTTTCATTGAGAGGGGTTGCCAAGCTTCTAAGAAATTACGAGTTTCCGAAATACCAGCAAACATTTTTTCAAACAATCTTGATGATACATGGTGGTAATGACAAGTACACAAATCCCAATTGGCTCTAAAATTTTTGTTCTTCTAGGTTGAAGCGTTCCTTTACAGTAGCAGTTCTTATTTTCAGGTTTCACTCTGTTCTCTCCTATATAGAGAGATGAATTTGGAACACTAAATCCAACATGGTTTGTAGTAGCTCTTTGAAACTTGACAAAATAAAGGAGTTCTCAGTTTTGTCTCTATGGTTTGTTTCCTCTTCAGGTAGCCCTAGGCACAGACTGTGGAAAAGCACTTTCATTGAGAGAAGTTGCCGAGCTTCTGAGAAATAACGAGTTTCCGAAATACCAGCAAATATTTTTTCACCCAATCTTGATGATACTTGGTGCTAATGATCAGTACACAAATTCCACTTGGCTCACCTAATTTTGTTTTTCTAGGTTGAAGCGTTCCTCTACAGTAGCACTTTTTATATTTAGGTTCCACTCTGTTCTCTTCTATAAAGATAGATGAATTAGGAACTCTAAATCCAACATGGTTTGTGGTAGCTCTATGAAACTTGACAAAAAAATGAGTTCTCAGTTTTGTCTCTATGGTTTGTTTCCTCTTCAAGTAGCCCTAGGCAAAGACTTTGGAAAAGCACTTTCATTGAGAGGGGTTGGCAAGCTTCTAAGAAATAACGAGTTTCCGAAATACCAGAAAATATTATTTGACCCAATCTTGATGATACGTGGTGGTAATGATCAGTACACAAATTTCACTTGGCTCACCAAATTTTGTTCTTCTTGGTTGAAGCGTTCGTCTACAGTAGCAGTTTTTATATTTAGGTTTCCCTCTGTTCTCTCCTATATAGATAGATGAATTAGGAACTCTAAATCCAACATGGTTTGTAGTAGCTCTTTGAAACTTGACAAAAAAAGGAGTTCTCAGTTTTGTCTCTATGGTTTGTTTAACCTTCAAGTAGCCCTAAGCAGAGACTGGGGAAAAGCACCTTCATTGAAAGGGGTTGCCAAGCTTCCAAGAAATTAGGAGTTTCCGAAATACCAGCAAATATTTTTTCACCCAATCTTGATGATACGTGGTGGTAATGACAAGTACTCAAATCCCACTTGGCTCAACAAATTTTGTTCTTCTAGGTTGAAAAAATCCTTTACAGGAGCGGTTTTTATTTTTTAGGTATCACTCTGTTCTCTCCTATATAGTTAGATGAATTTGGAACCCTAAATCCAACATGGTTTGCAGTAGCTCTTTGAAACTTGACTAAATAAAGCACTTCTCAGTTTTGTCTCAATGTTTTGTTTCCCCTTCAAGTAGCCCTAGGCACAGACTGTGGAAAGGCACTTTCATTGAGAGGGTTGAAAGCTTCTAAGAAATAAAGAGTTTCCGAAATACCAGCAAATATTTTTTCACCCAATCTTGATGATACATGGTGATAATGACAATTACACAAATCCCACTTGGCTCACCAAATTTTGTTCTCCTAGGTTGAAGCGTTCGTCTACAGTAGCAGTTTTTATATTTAGGTTTCCATCTGTTCTCTCCTATATAGATAGAAGAATTAGGAACTCTAAATCCAACATGGTTTGTAGTAGCTCTTTGAAACTTGACAAAAAAAGGAGTTGTCTCTTTTGTCTCTATGGTTTGTTTCCTCTTCAAGTAGCCCTAAGCACAGACTGGGGAAAAGCACTTTCATTGAAAGGGGTTGCCAAGCTTCCAAGAAATTAGGAGTTTCCGAAATACCAGCAAATATTTTTTCACCCAATTTTGATGATACGTGGTGGTAATGACAAGTGCACATATCCCACTTGGCTCAACAAATTTTGTTCTTCTAGGTTGAAACGTTCCTTTACAGGAGCGGTGTTTATTTTTAGGTATCACTCTGTTCTCTCCTATATAGTTAGATGAATTTGGAACTCTAAAATCAACATGGTTTGCAGTAGCTCTTTGAAACTTGACTAAATAAAGCAGTTCTCAGTTGTGTCAACGGTTTGTTTCCTCTTAAAGTAGCCCTAAGCACAGACTGTAGAAAAGCACTATCATTGAAAGGGGTTGCCAAGCTTCCAAAAAATAACGATTTTCCGAATTCCAGCAAATATTTTTTCACCCAATATAGGTGATACTTGGTGGTAATGATCAGTAAACAAATCCCACTTGGCTTGCCAAATTTTGTACTTCTAGGTTAAAGCGTTCGTCTACAATAGCAGTTTTTATATTTAGGTTTCCCTCTGTTCTCTCCTATATAGATAGATGAATTTGGAACTCTAAATCCAACAGGGTTTGCAGTAGCTCTTTGAAACTTGACAAAATAAAGCAGTTCGCAGTTTTGTCTCTATGGTGTGTTTCCTCTTCAAGTAGCCCTAGGCACAGACTGTGGAAAAGCACTTTCATTGAGAGGGGTTGCCAAGCTTCTAAGAAATAACGAGTTTCCGAAATACCAGCAAACATTTTTTCACCCAATCTTGATGATTCGTGGTGGTAATGACAAGTACACAAATCCCAATTGGCTCTAAAATTTTTGTTCTTCTAGGTTGAAGCGTTCCTTTACAGTAGCAGTTCTTATTTTCAGGTTTCACTCTGTTCTCTCCTATATAGAGAGATGAATTTGGAACACTAAATCCAACATGGTTTGTAGTAGCTCTTTGAAACTTGACAAAATAAAGGAGTTCTCAGTTTTGTCTCTATGGTTTGTTTCCTCTTCAGGTAGCCCTAGGCACAGACTGTGGAAAAGCACTTTAATTGAGAGAAGTTGCCAAGATTCTGAGAAATAACGAGTTTCCGAAATACCAGCAAATATTTTTTGACCCAATCTTGATGATACTTGGTGGTAATGATCAGTACACTAATCCCACTTGGCTCACCAAATTTTGTTCTTCTTGGTTGAAGCGTTCGTCTAGAGTTGCAGTTTTTATATTTAGGTTTCCCTCTGTTCTCTCCTATATAGATAGATGAATTAGGAACTCTAAATCCAACATGGTTTGTAGTAGCACTTTGAAACTTGACAAAAAAAGGAGTTCTCAGTTTTGTCTCTATGGTTTGTTTCCTCTTCATGTAGCCCTAAGCAGAGACTGGGGAAAAGCACTTTCATTGAAAGGGGTGTGCCAAGCTTCCAAGAAATTAGGAGTTTACGAAATACCAGCAAATATTTTTTCACCCAATCTTGATGATACGTGGTGGTAATGACAAGTACACAATTCCCACTTGGCTCAACAAATTTTGTTCTTCTAGGTTGAAACGTTCCTTTACAGGAGCGGTTTTTATTTTTTAGGTATCACTCTGTACTCTCCTATATAGTTAGATGAATTTGGAACTCTAAATCCAACATGGTTTGCAGTAGCTCTTTGAAACTTGACTAAATAAAGCAGTTCTAAATTTTGTCTCAATGTTTTGTTTCCCCTTCAAGTAGCCCTAGGCACAGACTGTGGAAAGGCACTTTCATTGAGAGGGTTGCCAAGCTTATAAGAAATAACGAGTTTCCGAAATACCAGCAAATATTTTTTCACCCAATCTTGATGATACATGGTGATAATGACAATTACACAAATCCCACTTGGCTCACCAAATTTTTTTGTTCTAGGTTGAAGCGTTCGTCTACAGTAGCATTTTATATTTAGGTTTCACTCTGTTCTCTCTTATATAGATAGATGAATTTGGAACTCTAAATCCAACATGGTTTGCAGTAGCTCTTTGAAACTTGACAAAATAAAGTAGTTCTCAGTTTTGTCTCTATGGTTTGGTTCCTCTTCAAGTAGCCCTAGGGACAGACTGTGGAAAAGCACTTTAATTGAGAGGGGTTGCCAAGCTTCTAAGAAATAACCAGTTTCCGATATACCAGCAAACATTTTTTCACCCAATCTTGATGATACGTGGTGGTAATGAGAAGTACACGAATCCCACTTGGCTCACCAAATTTTGTTCTTCTAGGTTGAAGCATTCGTCTACAATAGCAGTTTTTATATTTAGGTTTCCGTCTGTTCTCTCCTATATAGATAGATGAATTTGGAACACTAAATCCAACATGGTTTGTGGCAGCTCTTTGAAACTTGACAAAATAAAGAAGTTCTCAGTTTTGTCTCGATGGTTTGTTTCCTCTTCAAGTAGCCCTAGGCACAGATTGTGGAAAAGCACTTTCATTGAGAGGGGTTGCGTAGCTTCTAAGAAATAACGGGATTCCAAAACACCAGCAAATATTTTTTCACCCAATCTTGATGATACTTGGTGGTAATGATCAGTACACAAATCCCACTTGGCTCACCAAATTTTGTCTTCCAGGTTGAAGCGTTCTCTACAGTTGCAGTTTTTATACGTAGGTTTCACTCTGTTTTCTCTTATATAGATAGATGAATTTGGAACTCTAAATCCAACATGGTTTGTAGTAGCTCTTTGAAACTTACAAAATAAAGTAATTCTCAGTATTGTCTCTATGGTTTGTTTCCTCTTCATGTAGCCCACAGACTGTTGAAAAGCACTTTCATTGAGAGGGGTTGCCAAGCTTCCAAGAAATAACGAGTTTCTGAAATACCAACAAATATTTTTTCACCCAATCTTGATGATACTTGGTGGTAATGATCAGTACACAAATCCCACTTGACTCACCAAATTTTGTTCTTCTAGTTTGAAACGTTTCTTTACAGTAGCAGTTTTCATTTTTAGGTTTCCCTCTGTTCTCTCCTATATGGATAGATGAATTTGGAACTCTAAATCCAACATGGTTTGTAGTAGCTCTTTAAAACTTGACAAAAATATAGTTTTCAGTTTTGTCTCTATGATTTGTTTCCTCTTCAAGTAGCCCTAAGCAGAGACTGTGGAAAAGCACTTTCATTGAAAGGAGTTGCCAAGCTTCCAAGAAATTACGAGTATCCGAAATACCAGCAAATATTTTTTCACCCAATCTTGATGATACGTCTTTGTAATGACAAGTACACAAATCCCACTTGGCTCACCAAATTTTGTTCTTCTAGGTTGAAGGGTTCGTCTACAGTAGCATTTTTTATATTTAGGTTTAACTCTGTTCTCTCCTATATAGGTAGATGAATTTGGAACTCTAAATTCAACATGGTTTGTACTAGATCTTTGAAACTTGACAAAACAAAGGAGTTCTCAGTTTTGTCTCTATGGTTTGGTGCCTCTTCAAGTAGCCCTATGCACAGAATGTGTGAAATCACTTTCATTGAGAGGGGTCGAAAGTTCTAAGAAATAACGAGTTTCCGAAATACCAGCAAATATTTTTTTCACCCAATCTTAATGATACTTGGTGGTAATGATCAGTACATAAATCCCAATAGGCTCACCAAATTTTGTTCTTCTAGGTTGACGGGTTCGTCTACAGTAGCAGTTTTTATATTTAGGTTTAACTCTGTTCTCTCCTATATAGTTAGATGAATTTGGAACTCTAAATCCATCATGGATTGTAGTAGCTGTTTGAAACTTGACAAAAAAAGAAGTTCTCAGTTTTGTCTCTATGATTTGTTTCCTCTTCAAGTTGCCCTAAGCAGAGACTTTAGAAAAGCACTTTCATTGAAAGGGGTTGCCAAGCTTTAAAGAAATTACGAGTTTCCAAAATACCAGCAAATATTTTTTCACCCAATCTTGATGATACGTGGTGGCAATGACAAGTACACAAATCCCTCTTGGCTCAACAAATTTTGTTCTTCTCGGTTGAAGCCTTGGTTTACAGTAGCAGTTTTAATTTTTAGGTTTCACTCTGTTCTCTCCTATATAGATAGATGAATTTGGAACACTAAATCCAATATGGTTTGTAGTAGCTCTTTGAAACTTGACAAAATAAAGTAGTACTAAGTTTTGTCTCTATGGTTTGTTTCCTCTTCAAGTAGCCCTATGCACAGATGTGGAAAAGCACTTTCATTGAAAGGGGTTGCCACCCTTCCAAGAAATAACGAGTTTCCCAAATACCAGCAAATATTTTTTTTACCCAATGTTGATGATACTTGGTGGCAATGATCGGTACACAAATCCCACTTGACTCACCAAATTTTTTTCTACTAGTTTGAATCGTTCGTTTACAGTTGCAGTATATATTTTTAGGTTTCCCTCTGTTCTCTCCTATATAGATAGATGAATTTGGAACTCTAAATCCAACATGGTTTGTAGTAGGTCTTTGAAACTTGACAAAAATGTAGTTTTTAGTTTTGTCTCTATGATTTGTTTCCTCTTCAATTAGCCCTAAGCATAGACTGTGGAAAAGCCCTTTCATTGAAAGGAGTTGCAAAGCTTCCAAGATATTACGAGTTTCCGAAATACCAGAAAATATTTTTTCACCCAATCTTGATGATACTTGGTGGTAATGATCAGTACACAAATCCCACTTGGCTCACCAAATTTTTTTCTTCTAGGTTGAAGCGTTCGTCTACAGTAGCAGTTTTTATATTTCGGTTTCCCTCTGTTCTCTCCTATATACATAAATGAATTTGGAACTCTAAATCCAACATGGTTTGTAGTAGCTCTTTGAAACTTGACAAAATAAAGTAGTTCTCAGTTTTGTCTCTACGGTTTGTTTCCTCTTCAAGTAGCCCTAGGCACAGACTGTGAAAAAGCACTTTCATTGAAAGGGGTTGCCAAGTTTCCAAGAAATTACGAGTTTCAAAAATACCAGCAAATATTTTTTCACACAATCTGGATGATACGGGGTGGTAATGAGAGGCACACGAATCCCACTTGGCTCACCAAATTTTGTTCTTCTAGTTTGAAACGTTCGTTTACAGTTGCAGTTTTAATTTATAAGTTTCACAATGTTCTCTCCTATATAGATAGATGAATTTGGAACTCTAAATCCAACATGGTTTGTAGAAGCTCTTTGATACTTGACAAATAAAAAAGTTCTCAGATTTTTCTCTATGGTTTGTTTCCTCTTCAAGTAGCCCCAGGCACATGCTGTGGAAAAGCATTTCACTGAGAGGGGTTGCCAAGCTTCCAAGAAATAACGATTTTCCGAAATACCAGCAAATATTTTTTCACCCAATCTTGATGATACTTGGTGGTAATGATCACTACACAAATCCCACTTGGCTCACCAAATTTTGTTCTTCTAGGAAGAAGCGTTCGTCTACAGTAGCAGTTTTTATATTTAGGTTTCCCTCTGTTCTCTCCTATATAGATAGTTGAATTTGGAACTCTAAATCGAACATGGTTTGTAGTAGCTCTTTGAAACTTGATAAAAAAAAGTGGTTCTCAGTTTTGTCTCTATGGTTTGTTTCCTTTTACAGTAGCCCTAAGCAGAGACTGTGAAAAAGCAGTTTTATTGAAAGGGCTTTCCAAGCTTCCACGAAATTACGAGTTTCCGAAATACCAGCAAATATTTTTTCACCCAATCTTGATGATACTTGGTGGTAATGATCCGTACACAAGTCCCACTTGACTCACCAAATTTTGTTCTTCTAGTTTGAACCGTTCGTTTACAGTAGCAGTTTATATTTTTAGGCTCCCTGTGTTCTCTCCTATATAGATAGATGAAATTGGAACTCTAAATCCAACATGGTTTGTAGTAGCTCTTAGAAACTTGACAAAATAAAGGAGTTTTCAGTTTTGTCTCTATGGTTTGTTTCCTCTTCAAGTAGCCTTATGCATAGACTATGGAAAAGCACTTTCATTGAGACGGGGTGCCAAGCTTCTAAGAAATAACGATTTTCCGAAATACCAGCAAATATTTTTTCACCCAATCTTGATGATACTTTGTGGTAATGATCGGTACACAAATCCCACTTGACTCACCAAATTTTGTTCTTCTAGTTTGAACCGTTCGTTTACAGTAGCAGTTTATATTTGTAGGTTTCTCTCTGTTCTCTCCTATATAGATAGATGAATTTGGAACTCTAAATCCAACATGGTTTTTAGTAGCTCTTTGAAACTTGGTAAAATAAAGGAATTTTCAGTTTTGTCTCTACGATTTGTATCCTCTTCATGTAGGCCTAAGCAGAGACTGTGGAAAAACACTTTCATTGAAAGGGGTTGCCAAGCTTCCAAGAAATTAGGAGTTCACGAAATACCAGCAAATATTTTTTCACCCAATCTTGATGATACTTGGTGGTAATGATCGGTACACAAATCCCACTGGACTCACCAAATTTTGTTCTTCCAGTTTGAAGCGTTCGTTTACAGTAGCAGTTTAAAATTTTAGGTTTCCCTCTGTTCCTTCCTATATAGATAGATGAATTTGGAACTTAAATCCAACATGGTTTGTAGTAGCTCTTTGAAACTTGAAAAAATAAAGTAGTTCTCAGTTTTGTCTCTATGATTTGTTTCCTCTTCAAGTAGCCCCATTCGGAGACTGTGGAAAAGCACTTCCATTGAAAGGGGATGCCAAGCTTCTAAGAATTAAAGAGTTTCTGAAATACCACCAAATATTTTTTCACCCAATCTGGATGATACGGGGTAGTAATGATCAGTACACAAATCCCACTTGGCTCACCAAATTTTTTTGTTCTAGGTTGAAGCGTTCGGCTACAGTAGGAGTTTTTATGTTTAGGTTTCACTCTGTTATCTCCTATATAGATAGATGAATTTGGAAGTCTAAATCCAACATGGTTTGTAGTAGCTATTTGAAACTTGACAAAATGAAGGAATTCTCAGTTTTGTCTCTATGGTTTGTTTCCTCTTCAAGTAGCCCTAGGCACAGACTGTGGAAAAGCAATTTCATTGAAAGGGGTTGTCAAGCTTCCAAGAAATAACGAGTTTCTGAAATACCAGCAAATACTTTTTCACCCAATCATGATGATATTTGGTGGTAATGATGGGTACACAAATCCCACTTGGCTCACCAAATTTTGTTCTTCTAGTTTGAACCGTTCGTTTACAGTAGCAGTTTATATTTTTTGGTTTCCCTCTGTTCTCTCCTATATAGATAGATGAATTTGGAACTCTAAATCCAACATGGTTTGTAGTAGCTCTTTGAAACTTGACATAAAAAAGCAGTTCTCAGTTTTGTCTCTATGATTTGTTTCGTCTTCAAGTAGCCCTAAGCAGCGACTTTGGAAAAGCAATTTCTTTGAAAGGGTTTGGCAAGCTTCAAAGAAATTATGAGTTTCCGAAATACCAGCAAATATTTTTTCACCCACACTTGATGATTCGTGGTGGTCATAACAAGTACACAAATCCCACTTGGCTCACCTAATATTTTTCTTCTAGTTTGAAGCGTTCGTTTACAGTAGCAGTTTTTATTTTTAGGTTTCACTCTGTGCTCTCCTATATAGATAGATGAATTTGGAACTCTAAATCCAACATGGTTTGTAGTAGCTCTTTGAAACTTGACAAAATAAAGGAGTTCTCAGTTTTGTCTCTATGGTTTGTTTCTTCTTCAAGTAGCCCTAGGCACAGACTGTGGAAAAGCACTTTCATTGAGAGGGGTTGCCAAGCTTCTAAGAAATAACGAGTTTCCGAAATACCAGCAAATATTTTTTCACCCAATCTTGATGATACGTGGTAGTAATGATCAGTACACAAATCCCCCTTGGCTCACCAAATTTTGTTCTTCTAGGTTGAAGCGTTCATCTACAGTAGCAGTTTTTATATTTAGGTTTCCCTCTGTTCTCTCCTATATAGATAGATGAATTTGACACTCTAAATCTAACATGGTTTGTAGTAGCCCTTTGAAACTTGACAAAAAAAAGCATTTCTCAGTTTTGTTTCTATGCTTTCTTTCCTCTTCAAGTAGCCATAGGCACAGACTTGGAAAAGCACTTTCATTGAGAGTCGTTGCAATGCTTCTAAGAAATAACGAGTTCCCGAAATACCAGCAAATATTTTTTCACCCAATCTTGATGATACTTGGTGGTAATGATCAGTACACAAATCCCACTTGGCTCACCAAATTGTGTTCCTCTAGGTTTGAAGCGTTCATCGACAGTAGCAGTTTTTATATGTAGGTTTCACTCTGTTTTCTCTTATATAGATAGATGAATTTGGAACTCTAAATACAACATGGTTTGTAGTAGCTCTTTGAAACTTGACAAAATAAAGGATTTCTCTATTTTTTCTCTATGGTTTGTTTCCTCTTCAAATAGCCCTAGGCACAGACTGTGGAAAAGCACTTTCATTGAGAGGGGTTGCCAAGCTTCTAAGAAATAACGAGTTTCCGAAATACAAGCAAATAATTTTTCACCCAATCTTGATGATACATGGTGGTAATGATCAGTACACAAATCCCACCAGGCTCACAAAATTTTGTTCTTCTAGGTTGAAGCGTTCGTCACAGTAGTCGTTTTTATATTTAGGTTTCACTCTCTTCTCTCATATAGTTAGATAAATTTGGAACTCTAAATCCAACATGGTTTGTAGTATCTCTTTGAAACTTGAGAAAATAAATTAGTTCTCAATTTTGTCTCTATGGTTTGTTTCCTCTTCAAATAGCCCTAGGCACAGACTCTGGAAAAGCACTTTCATTGAGAGTGGTTGCCATGCTTCTAAGAAATATCGAGATTCCGAAACACCAGCAAATATATTTTCACCCAATCTTGATGATACTTGGTGGTAATGATCAGTACACAAATCCCATTTGGCTCACCAAATTTTGTTCTTCTAGGTTGAAGCTTTCATCTACAATGGCAGTTTTTATATTTAGGTTTCCCTCTGTTCTCTCCTATATAGATAGATGAATTTGGAACACTAAATCCAACATGGTTTGTGGTAGCTCTTTGAAACTTGACAAAATAAATTAGTTCTCAGTTTTGTCTCGATGGTTTGTTTCCTCTTCAAGTAGCGCTAGGCACAGATTGTGGCAAAGCACTTTCATTGAGAGGGGTTGCCTAGCTTCTAAGAAATAACGAGATTCCAAAACACCAGCAAATATTTTTCCACCCAATCTTGATGATACTTGGTGGTATTGATCAGTACAGAAATCCCACTTGGCTCACCAAATTTTGTCTTCCAGGTTGAAGCGTTCTCTACAGTTGCAGTTTTTATATGTAGGTTTCACTCTGTTCTCTCTTATATAGATAGATGAATTTGCAACTCTAAATCCAACATGGTTTGTAGTAGCTCTTTGAAACTTACAAAATAAAGTACTTCTCAGTATTGTCTCTATGGTTTGTTTCCTCTTCAAGTAGCCCACAGACTGTTGAAAAGCACTTTCATTGAGAGGGTTTGCCAAGCTTCCAAGAAATAACGAGTTTCTGAAATACCAGCAAATATTTTTTCACCCAATCTTGATGACACTTGGTGGTAATGATCGGTACACAAATCCCACTTGACTCACCTAATTTTGTTCTTCTAGTTTGAAACGTTCATTTAGAGTAGCAGTTTTCATTTTTAGGTTTCACTCTGTTCTCTCCAATATGGATAGATGAATTTCTAACTCTAAATCCAACATGGTTTGTAGTAGCTCTTTGAAACTTGACAAAATAAAGGAGTTCTCAGTTTTGTCTCTATGGTTTGTTTCCTCTTCAAGTAGCCCTATGCACAGACTGTGTAAAATCACTTTCATTGAGAGGGGTTGCCAATCTTCTAAGAAATAACGAGTATTCGAAACACCAGCAAATATTTTTTCACCCAATCTTGATGATACTTGGTGGTAATAACAAGTACACAAATCCCACAAGGCTCACCAAATTTTGTTCTTCTAGGTTGAAGGGTTCGTCTACAGTAGCAGTTTTTATATTTAGGTTTAACTCTGTTCTCTCCTATATAGGTAGATGAATTTGGAACTCTAAATCCAACATGGTTTGTAGTAGCTCTTTGAAACTTGACAAAAATATAGTTTTCAGTTTTTTCTCTATGATTTGTTTCCTCTTCAAGTAGCCCTAAGCAGAGACTGTGGAAAAGCACTTTTATTGAAAGGAGTTGCCAAGCTTCCAAGAAATTACGAGTTTCCGAAATACCAGCAAATATTGTTGCACCCAATCTTGATGATACGTGGTGGTAATGACAAGTACACAAATCCCACTTGGCTCACCATATTGTGTTCTTCTAGGTTGAAGCGTTCTTCTACAGTAGCAGTTTTATATGTAGGTTTCATTCTGTTCTCTCTTATATAGATAGAAGAATTTGGAACTCTAAATACAACATGGTTTGTAGTAGCTCTTTGAAACTTGACAAAACTAAGTAGTTCTCAGTTTTGTCTCTACGGTTTGTTTCCTCTTCATGGAGCCCGAGGCACAGACTGTGGAAAAGCACTTTCATTGAGAGGGGTTGCCAAGCTACTATGAAATAACGAGTTTACGAAATACCGGCATATATTTTTTCACCCAATCTGGATGATACTTTTGTTAATGATCAGGACACAAATCCCCCTTGGCTCACCAAATTTTGTTCTTCTAGGTTGAAGCGTTCATATACAATGGCAGTTTTGATATTTAGTTTTCCCTCTGTTCTCTCCTATATAGATAGATGAATTTGGAACACTAAATCCAACATGGTTTGTAGTAGCTCTTTCAAACTTGACAAAATAAAGGAGTTCTCAGTTTTGTCTCGATGCCTTGTTTCCTCTTCATGTAGCCCTAGGCACAGACTGTGGAAAAGCACTTTCATTGAGAGGGGTTGACATGCTTCTAAGAAATAACGAGTTTCCGAAATACCAGCAAATATTTTTTCACCCAACCTTGATGATACTTGGTGGTAATTATCATTACACAAATCCCACTTGGCTCACCAAATTGTGTTCTTCTAGGTTGAAGCGTTCATCGACATTAGCAGTTTTTATATGTAGGTTTCACTCTGTTTTCTCTTATATAGATAGATGAATTTGGAACTCTAAATACAACATGGTTTGTAGTAGCTCTTTGAAACTTGACAAAATAAAGGAGTTCTCTATTTTTTCTCTGTGGTTTGTTTCCTCTTCAAGTAGCCCAAGGCACAGACTGTGGAAAAGCACTTTCATTGAAAAAGGTTGCCAAGCTTCCAAGAAATTACGAGTTTCCGAAATACCAGCAAATATTTTTTCACCCAATCTTGATGATACGTGGTGGTAATGAAAAGTACACAAATCCCACTTGGCTCACTGAATATTGTTCTTCTAGTTTGAAGCGTTCCTTTACAATAGCAGTTTATAATTTTAGGTGTCACTCTGTTCTCTCCTAAATAAATAGATGAATTTGGAACTCTAAATCCAACATGGTTTGTAGTAGCTCTTTGAAACTTGACAAAATAAAGGAGTTCTCACTTTTTTCTCTATGTTTTGTTTCCTCTTCAAGTAGCCCTAGGCACAGACTGTGGAAAAGCACATTCATTGAGAGGGGTAGCCAAGCTTCAAAGGAAGAACGAGTTTCGGAAATACCAGCAAATATTTTTTCACCCAATCTTGATGATACTTGGTGGTAATGATCAGTACACAAATCCCACTTGCCTCACCAAATTTTGTTCTATGTTGAACCGTTCGTCTACAATAGTAGTTTTTATATTTAGGTTTCACTCTCTTGTCTCATATAGTTAGATAAATTTGGAACTCTAAATCCAACATGGTTTGTAGTAGCTCTTTGAAACTTGAGATAATAAAGTAGTTGTCAGTTTTTTCTCTATGGTTTGTTTCCTCTTCAAGTAGACCTAGGCACAGACTGTGGAAAATCAATTTTTTTGAGAGGGGTTGCCATGCTTCTAAGAAATAACGAGATTCCGAAATACCAGCAAATATTTTTTCACCCAGTCTTGATGATACTTGGTGGTAATGATCAGTACACAAATCCCACTTGGCTCACCAAATTGTGTTCTCCTAGGTTGAAGCGTTCATCTACAGTAGCAGGTTTTATATGTAGGTTTCACTTTGTTCTGTCTTATATACATAGATGAATTTGGAACTCTAAATCCAACATGGTTTGTAGGAGCTCTTTGACACTTGACAAAATAAAGTATTTCTCAGTTTTGTCTCTATTGTTTGTTTCCTCTTCAAGTAGCACTAGGCACAGTCTGTGGAAAAGCACTTTCATTGAAAGGGTATGCCAAGCTTCCAAGGAATTAGGAGTTTCTGAAATACCAGCAAATATTTTTTCACCCAGTCTTGATGATACGTGGTTTAATGACAACTACACAAATCCCACTTGGCTCACCAAATTTTGTTCTTCTAGGTTGAAGTATTATTTTAAGTAGCAGTTTTTATTTTAGGTTTCACTCTGTTTTCTCCTATATAGATAGATGAATTTGGAACTCTAAATCCAACATCATTTGTAGTAGCTCTTTGAAACTTGACAAAATAAAGGAGTTCTCAGTTTTGTCTCTATGGTTTGTTTCCTCTTCAAGTAGCCCTACGGACAGACTGTGGAAAAGCACTTTCATTGAGGGGGGTTGCCAAGCTTCTAAGAAATAACGAGTTTTCGAAATACCAGCAAATATTTTTTCAACCAATCTTGATGATACTTGGTGGTAATGATCAGTACACAAATTCCACTTGGCTCACCAAATTTTGTTCTTCTAGGTTGAAGCATTCGCCTACAGTAGCAGTTTTTATATTTATGTTTCACTCTGTTCTCTCCTATATAGTTAGATGAATTTGGAACTCTAAATCCAACTTGTTTTGTAGTAGCTCAATGAAACCTGACCAAAAAAAGTAGCTCTCAGTTTTGTCTCTATGGTTTGTTTCCTCTTCAAGTATCCCTAAGCAGAGATTGTGGAAAAGCACTTTCATTGAGAGGGGTTTCCATGCTTCCAAGAAATTACGAGTTTCCGAAATACCAGCAAATATTTTTTCAGCCAAACTTGATGATACGTGGTAGTAATGACAAGCACACAAATCCCACTTGGCTCACCAAATTTTGTTCTAGGTTGAAGCGTTCGTTTACAGTAGCAGTTTTTATTTTTAGGTTTCACTCTGTTCTCTCCTATATGGATAGATGAATTTGGAACTCTAAATCCAACATGGTTTGCCGTTGCTCTTTGAAACTTGACAAAATAAAGCAGTTCTCAGTTTTGTCTCTATGGTTTGTTTCCTCTTCAAGTAGCCCTAGGCACAGACTGTGGAAAAGCACTTTAATTGAGAGGGGTTGCCAAGCTTTCAAGAAATAACGAGTTTCCGTAATACCAGCAAATATTTTTTCACCCAAACTTGATGATACTTGGTGGTAATGATCAGTACACAAATCCCACTAGGCTCACCAAATTTTGTTCTTCTAGGTTGAAGCGTTCGTCTACAGTAGCAGTTTTTATATTTAGGTTTCACTCCGTTCTCTCTTATATAGATAGATGAATTTAAAACTCTAAATCCAACATGGTTTGTAGTAGCTCTTTGAAACTTGACAAAATAAAGGAGTTCTCAGTTTTGTCTTTATGGTTTGTTTCCTCTTCAAGTAGCCATAGGCACAGATGTGGAAAAGCATTTGCATTGAGAGGGGTTGCCAAGCTTCTAAAAAATAACTAGTTTCCGAAATACCAGCAAATATTTTTTCACCCAATCTTGATGATACTTGGTGGTAATGATCAGTACACAAATCCCAGTTTTCTCACCAAATTTTGTTCTTCTAGGTTGAAGCGTTCCTCTACAGTAGCAGTTTTATTATTTAGGTTTTCCTCTGTTCTCTCCTATATAGATAGATGAATTTGGAAGTCTAAATCCATCATGGTTTGTAATAGCTCTTTGAAACTTGACAAAAAAAGGAGTTCTCAGTTTTGTCTCTATGGTTTGTTTCCTCTTTAAGTAGCACTAAGCAGAGACTGTGGAAAAGCAATTTCATTGAAAGAGGTTGCCAAGCTTTCTAGAAATAACGAATTTCCGAAATACCAGCAAATATTTTTTCACCCAATATTGATGGTACGTGGTGGTAAAGATCAGCACACAAATCCCACTTGGCTCACCAAATTTTGTTCTTCTAGTTTGAAGCGTTCCTTTACAATAGCAGTTTATATTTTTAGGTTTCACTCTGTTCTATCCTATATAGATAGATGAATTTGGAACTCTAAATCCAACATGGTTTGTAGTAGCTCTTTGAAACTTGACAAAATAAAGGAGTTCTCAATTTTTTCTCTATGTTTTGTTTCCTCTTCAAGTAGCCCTAGGCACAGACTGTGGAAAAGCACTTTCATTGAGAGGGGTTGCTAAGCTTCTAAGAAATAACGAGTTTCCGAAATACCAGCAAATATTTTTTCAACCAATCTTGATGATACATGGTGGTAATGATCAGTACACAAATCCCAATTGGCTCACCAAATTGTATTCTTGTAGGTTGAAGCGTGGTCCACAGTAGGAGTTTTTATATGTAGGTTTCACACTGTTCTCTCTTATATAGATAGATGAATTTGGAATTCTAAATCCAACATGGTTTGCAGTAGCTCTTTGAAACTTGAAAAAATAAAAGACTTCTCCGTTTTGTTTCTATGTTGTTTCCTCCTCAAGTAGCCCTATGCACAGACTGTGGAAAAGCACTTTCATTGAGAGGGGTTGCCAAGCTTCTTAGAAATAACGAGTTTTCGAAATACCAGCAAATATTTTTTCTCCCAATCTTGATGATACGTGGTGGTAATGATCAGTACAAAAATCCCACATGGCTCACCAACTTGTGTTCTTCTAGGTTGGTGCATTCGTCCACATTAGCAGTTTTTATATTTAGGTTTCACTCTGTTCTCTCTAATATAGATAGATGAATTTGGAAGTCTATATCCAACATGGTTTGTAGTAGCTCTTTGAAACTTGACAAAAAAAGTAGCTCTCAGTTTTGTCTCTATGGTTTGCTTCCTCTTCAAGTAGCCCTAGGCACAGACTGTGGAAAAGAACTTTCATTGAAAGGGGTTGCCAAACTTCCAAGAAATAACGAGTTTTCGAAATACCAGCAAATATTTTTTCACCCAATCTTGATGATACATGGTGGTAATGACAAGTACACAAATCCCACCTGGCTCACCAAATTTTGTTCTTCTAGGTTGAAGCGTTCCTTTAAAGTAGCAGTTTTTATTTTTAGGTTTCACTCTGTTCTCTCCTATAGAGTTAGATGAATTTGGAACTCTAAATCCAACATGTTTGTAGTGGCTCTTTGATACTTGACATAATAAAGGAGTTCTCAGTTTTGTCTCTATGGTTTGCTTCCTCTTCAAGTAGCCCTAGGCACAGACTGTGGAAAAGCACTTTAATTGAGAGGGGTTGCCAAGCTTTCAAGAAATAAAGAGTTTCCGTAATACCAGCAAATATTTTTTCACCCAAACTTGATGATACTTGGTGGTAATGATCAGTACACAAATCCCACTAGGCTCACCAAATTTTGTTCTTCTAGGTTGAAGCGTTCGTCTACAGTAGCAGTTTTTATATTTAGGTTTCACTCTGTTCTCTCTTATATAGATAGATGAATTTAAAACTCTAAATCCAACATGTTTGTAGTAGCTCTTTGATACTTGACATAATAAAGGAGTTCTCAGTTTTGTCTCTATGGTTTGTTTCCTCTTCAAGTAGCTCTATTCACAGACTTTGGAAAAGCACTTTCATTGAGAGGGGTTGCCTAGCTTCTAAGAAATAACGAGTTTCCGAAATACCAGCAAATATTTTTTCACCGAATCGTGATGATACGTGGTGGTTATGATCAGTACACAAATCCCACAGGCTCACCAAATTGTGTTCGTCTAGGTTGAAACATTCATCTACAGTAGCAATTTTTATTTGTAGGTTTTACTCTGTTCTCTCTTATATAGGTGAATTTGGCGCTCTAAGTACAACATGGTTTGTAGTAGCTCTTTGAAACTTGACAAAAAAAAGGAGTTCTCTGTTTTGTCTCTATGGTTTGTTTCCTCTTCAAGTAGCCCTAAGCAGAGACTGTGGAAAAGCACTTTCATTGAAAAAGGTTGCCAAGCTTCCAAGAAATTACGAGTTTCCGAAATACCAGCAAATATTTTTTCACCCAATCTTGATGGTACGTGGTGGTAATGACAAGTACACAAATCCCACTTGGCTCACCGAATATTGTTCTTCGAGTTTGAAGCGTTCCTTTACAATAGCAGTTTATAATTTTAGGTGTCACTCTGTTCTCTCCTAAATAAATAGATGAATTTGGAACTCTAAATCCAAAATGGTTTGTAGTAGCTCTTTGAAACTTGACAAAATAAAGGAGTTCTCAATTTTTTCTCTATGTTTTGTTTCCTCTTCAAGTAGCCCTAGGCACAGACTGTGGAAAAGCATATTCATTGAGAAGGGTAGCCAAGCTTCAAAGAAAGAACGAGTTTTGGAAATACCAGCAAATATTTTTTCACCCAATCTTGATGATACTTGGTGGTAATGATCAGTACACAAATCCCACTTGGCTCACCAAATTTTGTTCTATGTTGAAGCGTTCGTCTACAGTAGCAGTTTTTATATTTAGGTTTCACTCTGTTCTCTCCTATATAGATAAATGAATTTGGAAATCTAAATCCAACATGGTTTGCCATAGCTCTTTGAAACTTGACAAAATAAAGCAATTCTCAGTTTTGTCTCTATGGTTTGTTTCCTCTTCAAGTAGCCGGAGGCACAGACTGTGGAAAAGCACTTTCATTGAGAGGGGTTGGCAAGCTTCTTAGAAATAACGAGTTTCCAAAATACCAGCAAATATTTTTTCACCCAATTTGATGATACGTGGTGGTAATGACAAGTACACAAATCCCACTTGGCTCACCAAATTTTGTTATTCTAGGTTGAAGCGTTCGTTTACACTAGCAGTTTTTATTTTTAGGTTTCACTCTGTTCTCTCCTATATGGATAGATGAATTTCAACTCTAAATCCAACATGGTTTGCCGTTGCTCTTTGAAACTTGACAAAATAAAGCAGTTCTCAGTTTTGCTCTATGGTTTGTTTCCTATTCAAGTAGCCCTGAGCAGAGAGAGTGGAAAAGCACTTTCATGGAAAGGAGTTGCCAAGCTTCCAAGAAATTACGAGTTTCCGAAATTCCAGCAAATATTTTTTCACCCAATCTTGATTTTACGTGGTGGTAATGACAAGTACACAAATCCCACTTGGCTCACCAAATTTTGTTATTCTAGGTTGAAGCGTTCGTTTACACTAGCAGTTTTTATTTTTAGGTTTCACTCTGTTCTCTCATATATAGATAGATGAATTTGGAACTCTACATCCAACATGGTTTGTTGTAGCTCTTTGAAACTAGACAAAATAAAGGAGTTCTCAGTTTTGTCTCTATGTTTTGTTTCCTTTTCATGTAGCCCTAGGAATAGACTGTGGAAAAGCAATTTCATTGAGAGGGGTTGCCCAGCTTCTAAGAAATAACGAGTTTCCGAAATACCAGTAAATATTTTTTAACCCAATCTTGATGATACGTGGTGGTAATGATAAGTACACAAATCCCACTGGGCTCACCAAATTTTCTTCTTCTAGGTTGAAGCGTTCGTCTACAATAGAAGTTTTTATATTTAGGTTTCACTCTGTTCTCTCCTATATAGATAGATGAATTTGGAACTCAAAATCCAACATGGTTTGCAGTAGCTTTTTGAAACATGACAAAATAAATGAGTTCTCAGTTTTATCTCTATGGTTTGTTTCCTCTTCAAGTAGCCGTAGGCACAGACTGTGGAAAAGCACTTTCATTGAGAGGGGTTGCTAAGCTTCTAAGAAATAACGAGTTTCCGAAATACCAGCAAATATTTTTTCACCCAATCTTGATGATACGTGGTGGTAATGATCAGTACACAAATCCCAATTGGCTCACCAAATTGTATTCTTGTAGGTTGAAGCGTTCTTCCACAGTAGCAGTTTTTTTATGTAGGTTTCACTCTGTTCTCTCTTATATAGATAGATGAATTTGGAATTCTAAATCCAACATGGTTTGCAGTAGCTCTTTGAAACTTGAAAAAATAAAGGACTTCTCCGTTTTGTTTCTATGTTTGTTTCTTCCTCAAGTAGCCCTAGGCACAGACTGTGGAAAAGCACTTTCATTGAGAGGGGTTTCCATGCTTCTAAGAAATAATGAGTTTCCGAAATACCAGCAAATATTTTTTCAAACAATCTTGATGATACGTGGTGGTAATGATCAGTACACAAATCCCACGTGGCTCACCAACTTGTGTTCTTCTAGGTTGATGCGTTCGTCCACAGTAGCAGTATTTATTTGTTGGTATCACTCTGTTCTCCCATATAGATAGATGAATTTGGAAGTCTAAACTCAACATGGTTTGTAGTAGCTCTTTGAAACTTGACAAAAAAAGTAGCTCTCAGTTTTGTCTTTATGGATTGCTTCCTCTTCAAGTAGCCCTAGGCACAGACTGTGGAAAAGCACTTTCATTGAAAGGGGTTGCAAAGCTTCCAAGAAATAACGAGTTTCTGAAATACCAGCAAATATTTTTTCACCCAATCTTGATGATACGTGGTGTTAATGACAAGTACACAAATCCCACTTTGCTCACCAAATTTTGTTCTTCTAGGTTGAAGTGTTCCTTTAAAGTAGCAGTTTTTATTTTTAGGTTTCACTCTGTTCTCTACTATATAGATAGATGAATTTGGAACTCTAAATCCAACATGGTTTGTTGTAGCTCTTTGAAACTAGAAAAAATAAAGGAGTTCTCAGTTGTGTCTCTATGTTTTGTTTCCTTTTCAAGTAGCCCTAGGCACCGACTGTGGAAAAGCACTTTCATTGAGAGGGGTTGCCAAGCTTCAAAGAAATAACGAGTTTCCGAAATACCAGCAAATATTTTTTCACCCAATCTTGATGATACTTGGTGGTAATGATCAGTACACAAATCCAACATGGCTCACCAAATTGTGTTCTTCTAGGTTGAAGCGTTCATCAACAGTAGCAGTTTTTACATTTTGGTTGCCCTCGGTTCTCTCTTATGTAGATAGATGAATTTGGAACTCTAAATCCAATATGGTTTGTAGTAGCTCTTTGAAACTTGACAAAATAAAGGAGTTCTCAGTTTTGTCTCTATGGTTTGTTTCCTCTTTAAGTAGCACTAAGCAGAGACTGTGGAAAAGCAATTTCATTGAAAGAGGTTGCCAAGCTTTCTAGAAATAACGAATTTCCGAAATACCAGCAAATATTTTTTCACCCAATATTGATGGCACGTGGTGGTAAAGATCAGCACACAAATCCCACTTGGCTCACCAAATTTTGTTCTTCTAGTTTGAAGCGTTCCTTTACAATAGCAGTTTATATTTTAGGTTTCACTCTGTTCTATCCTATATAGATAGATGAATTTGGAACTAAATCCAACATGGTTTGTAGTAGCTCTTTGAAACTTGACAAAATAAAGGAGTTCTCAATTTTTTCTCTATGTTTTGTTTCCTCTTCAAGTAGCCCTAGGCACAGACTGTGGAAAAGCACTTTCATTGAGAGGGGTTGCTAAGCTTCTAAGAAATAACGAGTTTCCGAAATACCAGCAAATATTTTTTCAACCAATCTTGATGATACATGGTGGTAATGATCAGTACACAAATCCCAATTGGCTCACCAAATTGTATTCTTGTAGGTTGAAGCGTGGTCCACAGTAGGAGTTTTTATATGTAGGTTTCACACTGTTCTCTCTTATATAGATAGATGAATTTGGAATTCTAAATCCAACATGGTTTGCAGTAGCTCTTTGAAACTTGAAAAAATAAAAGACTTCTCCGTTTTGTTTCTATGTTGTTTCCTCCTCAAGTAGCCCTATGCACAGACTGTGGAAAAGCACTTTCATTGAGAGGGGTTGCCAAGCTTCTTAGAAATAACGAGTTTTCGAAATACCAGCAAATATTTTTTCTCCCAATCTTGATGATACGTGGTGGTAATGATCAGTACAAAAATCCCACATGGCTCACCAACTTGTGTTCTTCTAGGTTGGTGCATTCGTCCACATTAGCAGTTTTTATATTTAGGTTTCACTCTGTTCTCTCTAATATAGATAGATGAATTTGGAAGTCTATATCCAACATGGTTTGTAGTAGCTCTTTGAAACTTGACAAAAAAAGTAGCTCTCAGTTTTGTCTCTATGGTTTGCTTCCTCTTCAAGTAGCCCTAGGCACAGACTGTGGAAAAGAACTTTCATTGAAAGGGGTTGCCAAACTTCCAAGAAATAACGAGTTTTCGAAATACCAGCAAATATTTTTTCACCCAATCTTGATGATACATGGTGGTAATGACAAGTACACAAATCCCACCTGGCTCACCAAATTTTGTTCTTCTAGGTTGAAGCGTTCCTTTAAAGTAGCAGTTTTTATTTTTAGGTTTCACTCTGTTCTCTCCTATAGAGTTAGATGAATTTGGAACTCTAAATCCAACATGTTTGTAGTGGCTCTTTGATACTTGACATAATAAAGGAGTTCTCAGTTTTGTCTCTATGTTTTGTTTCCTCTTCAAGTAGCCCTATTCACAGACTTTGGAAAAGCACTTTCATTGAGAGGGGTTGCCTAGCTTCTAAGAAATAACGAGTTTCCGAAATACCAGCAAATATTTTTTTACCGAATCGTGATGATACGTGGTGGTTATGATCAGTACACAAATCCCACAGGCTCACCAAATTGTGTTCGTCTAGGTTGAAACATTCATCTACAGTAGCAATTTTTATTTGTAGGTTTCACTCTGTTCTCTCTTATATAGGTGAATTTGGCGCTCTAAGTACAACATGGTTTGTAGTAGCTCTTTGAAACTTGACAAAAAAAAGGAGTTCTCTGTTTTGTCTCTATGGTTTGTTTCCTCTTCAAGTAGCCCTAAGCAGAGACTGTGGAAAAGCACTTTCATTGAAAAAGGTTGCCAATCTTCCAAGAAATTACGAGTTTCCGAAATACCAGCAAATATTTTTTCACCCAATCTTGATGGTACGTGGTGGTAATGACAAGTACACAAATCCCACTTGGCTCACCGAATATTGTTCTTCGAGTTTGAAGCGTTCCTTTACAATAGCAGTTTATAATTTTAGGTGTCACTCTGTTCTCTCCTAAATAAATAGATGAATTTGGAACTCTAAATCCAACATGGTTTGTAGTAGCTCTTTGAAACTTGACAAAATAAAGGAGTTCTCAATTTTTTCTCTATGTTTTGTTTCCTCTTCAAGTAGCCCTAGGCACAGACTGTGGAAAAGCATATTCATTGAGAAGGGTAGCCAAGCTTCAAAGAAAGAACGAGTTTTGGAAATACCAGCAAATATTTTTTCACCCAATCTTGATGATACTTGGTGGTAATGATCAGTACACAAATCCCACTTGGCTCACCAAATTTTGTTCTATGTTGAAGCGTTCGTCTACAGTAGCAGTTTTTATATTTAGGTTTCACTCTGTTCTCTCCTATATAGATAAATGAATTTGGAAATCTAAATCCAACATGGTTTGCCATAGCTCTTTGAAACTTGACAAAATAAAGCAATTCTCAGTTTTGTCTCTATGGTTTGTTTCCTCTTCAAGTAGCCGGAGGCACAGACTGTGGAAAAGCACTTTCATTGAGAGGGGTTGGCAAGCTTCTTAGAAATAACGAGTTTCCAAAATACCAGCAAATATTTTTTCACCCAATTTGATGATACGTGGTGGTAATGACAAGTACACAAATCCCACTTGGCTCACCAAATTTTGTTATTCTAGGTTGAAGCGTTCGTTTACACTAGCAGTTTTTATTTTTAGGTTTCACTCTGTTCTCTCCTATATGGATAGATGAATTTCAACTCTAAATCCAACATGGTTTGCCGTTGCTCTTTGAAACTTGACAAAATAAAGCAGTTCTCAGTTTTGCTCTATGGTTTGTTTCCTATTCAAGTAGCCCTGAGCAGAGAGAGTGGAAAAGCACTTTCATGGAAAGGAGTTGCCAAGCTTCCAAGAAATTACGAGTTTCCGAAATTCCAGCAAATATTTTTTCACCCAATCTTGATTTTACGTGGTGGTAATGACAAGTACACAAATCCCACTTGGCTCACCAAATTTTGTTATTCTAGGTTGAAGCGTTCGTTTACACTAGCAGTTTTTATTTTTAGGTTTCACTCTGTTCTCTCCTATATAGATAGATGAATTTGGAACTCTACATCCAACATGGTTTGTTGTAGCTCTTTGAAACTAGACAAAATAAAGGAGTTCTCAGTTTTGTCTCTATGTTTTGTTTCCTTTTCATGTAGCCCTAGGAATAGACTGTGGAAAAGCAATTTCATTGAGAGGGGTTGCCCAGCTTCTAAGAAATAACGAGTTTCCGAAATACCAGTAAATATTTTTTAACCCAATCTTGATGATACGTGGTGGTAATGATAAGTACACAAATCCCACTGGGCTCACCAAATTTTCTTCTTCTAGGTTGAAGCGTTCGTCTACAATAGAAGTTTTTATATTTAGGTTTCACTCTGTTCTCTCCTATATAGATAGATGAATTTGGAACTCAAAATCCAACATGGTTTGCAGTAGCTTTTTGAAACATGACAAATTAAATGAGTTCTCAGTTTTATCTCTATGGTTTGTTTCCTCTTCAAGTAGCCGTAGGCACAGACTGTGGAAAAGCACTTTCATTGAGAGGGGTTGCTAAGCTTCTAAGAAATAACGAGTTTCCGAAATACCAGCAAATATTTTTTCACCCAATCTTGATGATACGTGGTGGTAATGATCAGTACACAAATCCCAATTGGCTCACCAAATTGTATTCTTGTAGGTTGAAGCGTTCTTCCACAGTAGCAGTTTTTTTATGTAGGTTTCACTCTGTTCTCTCTTATATAGATAGATGAATTTGGAATTCTAAATCCAACATGGTTTGCAGTAGCTCTTTGAAACTTGAAAAAATAAAGGACTTCTCCGTTTTGTTTCTATGTTTGTTTCTTCCTCAAGTAGCCCTAGGCACAGACTGTGGAAAAGCACTTTCATTGAGAGGGGTTTCCATGCTTCTAAGAAATAATGAGTTTCCGAAATACCAGCAAATATTTTTTCAAACAATCTTGATGATACGTGGTGGTAATGATCAGTACACAAATCCCACGTGGCTCACCAACTTGTGTTCTTCTAGGTTGATGCGTTCGTCCACAGTAGCAGTATTTATTTGTTGGTATCACTCTGTTCTCCCATATAGATAGATGAATTTGGAAGTCTAAATTCAACATGGTTTGTAGTAGCTCTTTGAAACTTGACAAAAAAAGTAGCTCTCAGTTTTGTCTTTATGGATTGCTTCCTCTTCAAGTAGCCCTAGGCACAGACTGTGGAAAAGCACTTTCATTGAAAGGGGTTGCAAAGCTTCCAAGAAATAACGAGTTTCCGAAATACCAGCAAATATTTTTTCACCCAATCTTGATGATAC
>NW_027511699.1:289018-317821 GCF_048772815.1 Callospermophilus lateralis
CCCCTCTCAATCAAAGTGCTTTTCCACCGTCTGTGCCTAGGGCTACTTGAAGAGGAAACAAACCATAGAGACAAAACTTAGAACTCCTTTATTTTGTCTAGTTTCAAAGAGCTACTAGAAACCATGTTAGATTTAGAGTTCCATATTCATCTATCTATATAGCAGAGAACAGAGTGAAACCTAAATATAAAAACTGCTACTGTAAACGAACGCTTCAACCTAGAAAACAAAATTTGGTGAGCCAAGTGGGATTTGTGTACTTGTCATTACCGCCACTTATCATTAAGATTGGGTGAAAAAATATTTGCTGGTATTTCGGACACTCGTAATTTCTTGGAAGCTTGGCAACCCCTTTCAATGAAAGTGCTTTTCCACAGTCTCTGCTTAGGGCTACATGAAGCGGAAACAAATCATAGAGACAAAACTGAAAACACCTTTATTTTGTCAAGTTTCAAAGAGCTACTACAAACCATGTTGTATTTAGTGTTCCAAATTCATCTATCAATATGGGAGAGAACAGAGTGCAACCTAAAAATGAAAACTGCTACTGTAAACGAACGCTTCAACCTAGAACAACAAAATTTGGTGAGCCAAGTGGGATATGTGGACTTGTCATTACCACCACGCATCATCAAGATCGGGTGAAAAAATATTTGCTGGTATTTCGGAAACTCGTATTTTCTTGGAAGCTTGGGAACCCCTCTCAATGAAAGTGCTTTTCCACCGTCTGTGCCTAGGGGAACTTGAAGAGGAAAAAAATCCTAGAGACAAAACTGAGAACTCCTTTATTTTGTCAAGTTTCAAAGAGCTACTGCAAACCATGTTGGATTTAGAGTTCCAAATTCATCTATCTATATATGAGAGAACAGAGTGAAACCTAAATATAAAAACTGCTACTGTAAACGAATGCTTCAACCTAGAAGAACAAAATTTGGTGAGCCAAGTGGGATTTGTGTACTTGTCATTACCACCACGTATCATCAACATTGGGTAAAAAAATATTTGCTGGTATTTCGGAAACTCGTAATTTCTTGGAAGCTTGGCAACCCCTTTCAATGAAAGTGCTTTTCCACAGTCTCTGCTTAGGGCTACATGAAGCGGAAACAAATCATTGAGACAAAACTGAAAACACCTTTCTTTTGTCAAGTTTCGAAGAGCTACTACAAACCATGTTGGATTTAGAGTTCCAAATTCATCTATCAATATAGGAGAGAACAGAGTGCAACCTAAAAATAAAAACTGCTACTGTAAACGAACGCTTCAACCTAGAAGAACAAAATTTGGTGAGCCAAGTGGGATTTGTGGACTTGTCATTACCACCACGCATCATCAAGATTGGGTGAAAAAATATTTGCTGGTATTTCGGAAACTCGTATTTTCTTGGAAGCTTGGGAACCCCTCTGAATGAAAGTGCTCTTCCACCGTCTGTGCCTAGGGGTACTTGAAGAGGAAAAAAATCCAAGAGACAAAACTTAGAACTCCTTTATTTTGTCAAGTTTCAAAGACCTACTACAAACCATGTTGGATTTAGAATTCCAAATTCATCTATCTATATAGGAGAGAACAGAGTGAAACCTAAAAATAAAAACTGCTACTGTAGACGAAAGCTTCAACCTAGAAGAACAAAATTTGGTGAGCCAAGTGGGATTTGTGTACTTGCCCTTACAACCAAGTATCAGCAAGATTGGGTGAAAAAATATTTGCTGGTATTTCGGAAAATCGTTATTTCTTTGAAGCTTGTCAACCCCTCTCAATGAAAGAGCTTTTCCACAGTCTGTGCCAGGGCTACTTGAAGAGCAAACAAACCATAGAGACAAAACTGAGAAGTCCTTTATTTTGTCATGTTTCAAAGAGCTACTACAAACCATGTTGGATTTAGAGTTCCAAATTCATTTATCTATATAGGAGAGAACAGAGTGAAACCTAAAAATAAAAACTGCTACTGAAAACGAACGCATCAACCTAGAAGAACAAAATTTGGTGAGTCAAGTGGGATTTGTGTACCGATAATTACCACCAAGTATCATCAAGATTGTGTGTAAAAATATTTGCTGGTATTTCGGAATCTCGTAATTTCTTGGAAGCTTGGCAACCCCTCTCAATGAAAGTGCTTTTCCACAGTCTCTTCTTAGGTTTACACTGAAGCGGAAAAAAACCATAGAGAGAAAACTGAGAACTCCTTTATTTTGTCAAGTTTCAAAGAGCTACTACAAATCATGTTGGATTTAGAGTTCCAAATTTATCTATCTATATAGGAGAGAACAGTGTGAAACCTAAAAACAAAAACTGCTACTGTAAACGAACGCTTCAACCTGGAAGAACAAAATTTCGTGACCAAAGTGGGATTTGTGGACTTGTCATTACCACCACGTATCATCAAGATTGGGTGAAGAAATATTTGCTGGTATTTCGGAAACTCGTATTTTCTTGGAAGCTTGGCAACCCCTTTCAATGAAAGTGCTTTTCCACAGTCTCTGCTTAGGGCTACATGAAACGGAAACAAATCATAGAGACAAAACTGAAAACTCCTGTATTTTGTCAAGTTTCAAAGAGCTACTACAAACCATGTTGGATTTAGAGTTCCAAATTCATCTATCAATATAGGAGAGAACAGAGTGCAACCTAAAAATGAAAACTGCTACTTTAAACGAACGCTTCAACTAAGAAGAACAAAATTTGGTGAGCCAAGAGGGATTTGTGGACTTGTCATTACGACCAGGCATCATCAAGATTGGTTGAAAAAATATTTGCTGCTATTTCTGAAAATCGTTATTTCTTACAAGCTTGGCAACCCCTCTCAATGAAAGTGCTTTTCCACAGTCTGTGCCTAGGACTACTTGAAGAGGAAACAAAACATAGAGACAAAACTGAGAACTCCTTTATTTTGTCAAGTTTCAAAGAGCTACTGCAAACCATGTTGGATTTAGAGTTCCAAATTCATCTATCTATATAGGAGAGAACAGAGGGAAACCTAAATAAAAAAGTACTACACTAGACGAACGCTTCAACCTAGAAAATCAAAATTTGGTGAGCCACGTGAAATTTGTGTACTGATCATTACCACCAAGTGTCATCAACATTGGGTTAAAAAATATTTGCTGGTATTTCAGAAACTCGATATTTCTTAGAAGCTTGGCAACCCCTCTCAATCAAAGTGCTTTTCCACCGTCTGTGCCTAGGGCTACTTGAAGAGGAAACAAACCATAGAGAAAAAACATAGAACTCCTTTATTTTGTCAAGTTTCAAAGAGCTACTACAAACCATGTTTTATTTAGAGTTCCATATTCATCTATCTATATAGCAGAGAACAGAGTGAAACCTAAATATAAAAACTGCTACTGTAAACGAACGCTTCAACCTAGAAGAACAAAATTTGGTGAGCCAAGTGGGATTTGTGTACTTGTCATTACCACCACGTATCATCAAGATTGGGTGAAAAAAAATTTGCTGGTATTTCGGAAACTCGTAATTTCTTGGAAGCTTGGCAACCCCTTTCAATCAAAGTGCTTTTCCACAGTCCCTGCTTAGGGCTACATGAAGCAGAAACAAATCCTAGAGACAAAACTGAAAACACCTTTATTTTGTCAAGTTTCAAAGAGCTACTACAAACCATGTTGTATTTAGAGTTCCAAATTCATCTATCCATATAGGAGAGAACAGAGTGAAACCTAAAAATAAAAACTGCTACTGTAGACGAATGCTTCAACCTAGAAGAACAATATTTGATGAGCCAAGTAGGATTTGTGTACTTGTCCTTACCACCAAGTATCATCAAGATTGGGTGAAAAAATATTTGCTGGTGTTTCGGAAACTCGTTATTTCTGAGAAGCTTGGCAACCCCTCTCAATGAAAGTGCTTTTCCACAGTCTGTACCAGGACTACTTGAAGAGGAAACAAACCATAGAGATAAAACTGAGAACTCCCTTATTTTTTCACGTTTCAAAGAGATACTACAAACCATGCTGGATTTAGAGTTTCAAATTCATCTATCAATATAGGAGAGAACAGCGTGCAACCTAAAAATGTAAACTGCTACTATAAACGAACGCTTCAAACTAGAAGAGCAAAATTTGGTGAGCCAAGTGGGATTTGTGTAATTGTCATTACCACCACGTATCATCAACATTGGGTGAAAAAATATTTGCTGGTATTTCGGAAACTCATAATTTCTTGGAAGCTTGGCAACCCCTTTCAATGAAAGTGCTTTTCCACAGTCTCTTCTTAGGGCTACATGAAACTTAAAGAAATCATAGAGACAAAACTGAAAACTCCTGTATTTTGTCAAGTTTCACAGAGCTACTACAAACCATGTTGGATTTCGAGTTCCAAATTCATCTATCAATATAGGAGAGAACAGAGTGCAACCTCAAAATGAAAACTGCTACTTTAAACGAACGCTTCAACTTAGAAGAACAAAATTTGGTGAGCCAAGAGTTATTTGTGGACTTGTCATTACCACCACGCATCATCAAGATTGTGTGAAAAAATATTTGCTGGTATTTCTGAAAATCGTTATTTCTTAGAAGCTTGGCAACCCCTCTCAATGAAAGTGCTTTTCCACAGTCTGTGCCTCGGACTACTTGAAGAGGAAACAAAACATAGAGACAAAACTGAGAACTACTTTATTTTGTCAAGTTTCAAAGAGCTACTGCAAACCATGTTGGATTTAGAGTTCCAAATTCATCTACCTATATAGGAGAGAACAGAGGGAAACCTAAATAAAAAAGTACTACAGTAGACGAAGGCTTCAACCTAGAAGATCAAAATTTGGTGAGCCACGTGGAATTTGTGTACTGATCATTACCACCAAGTGTCATCAACATTGGATGAAAAAATATTTGCTGTTATTTCGGAAACTCGTATTTTCTTGGAAGCTTGGCAACCCCTCTCATTTAAAGTGCTTTTCCACCGTCTGTGCCTAGGGCTACTTGAAGAGGAAACAAATCATAGAGACAAAACTGAGAACTCCTTTATTTTGTCAAGTTTCAAAGAGCTACTAGAAACCATGTTGGATTCAGAGTTCCAAATTCATCTATCCATATAGGAGAGAACAGAGTGAAACCTAAAAATAAAAACTGCTACTGTAAACGAACGCTTCAACCTAGAAGAACAAAATTTGGTGAGCCAAGTGGGGTTTGTGTACTTGTCCTTACCACCAAGTATCATCAAGATTGGGTGAAAATATATTTGCTGGTATTTCGGAAACTCGTTATTTCTTAGAAGCTTGGCAACCCCTCTCAATGAAAGAGCTTTTCCACCGTTTGTGCCTGGGGCTACTTGAAGAGGAAACAAACCCTAGAGACAAAACTGAGAACTCCTTTATTTTGTCAAGTTTCAAAGAGCTACTACAAAACATGTTGGATTTAGAGTTCCAAATTCATCTATCTATATAGGAAAGAACACAGTGAAACCTAAATATAAAAACTGCTACTGTAGACGAACACTTCAACCTAGAAGAACAAAATTTGGTGAGCCACGTGGGATTTGTGTACTTCTCCTTACCACCAAGTATCATCAAGATTTTGTGAAAATATATTTGCTGGTATTTCGGAAACTCGTTATTTCTTATAAGCTTGGCAACCCCTCTCAATGAAAGTGCTTTTCCACTGTCTGTGCCTAGGGCTACTTGACGCGGAAACAAATCATAGAGACAAAACTGAGAACTCCTTTATTTTGTCAAGTTTCAAATAGCTACTACAAACCATGTTGGATTTAGAGTTCCAAATTCATCTATCTATATAGCAGAGAACAGAATCAAACCTAAATATAAAAATTGCTACTGTAGAAGAACGCTTCAACCTAGAAGTACAAAATTTGGTGAGCCAAGTAGGATTTGTGTACTGATAATCACCACCAAGTATCATCAATATTGGGTGACAAAATATTTGCTTGTATTTCGGAATCTCATAATTTCTTGGAAGCTTGGCAACCCCTTTCAATGAAAGGGCTTTCCCACAGTCTCTGTTTAGGGCTACATGAAACGGAAACAAATCATAGAGAAAAAACAGAGAACTCCTTTAATTTGTCAAGTTTCAAAGAGCTACTACAAACCATATTGGATTTAGAGTTCCAAATTCATCTATCTATACAGGAGATCCAAAGTGAATCCTAAATATAAAAACTGCTACTGTAGACGAACGCTTCAACCTAGAAGAACAAAATTTGGTGAGCCAAGTGGGATTTGTGTACTCATCATTACCACCAAGTTTCATCAAGATACGGTGAAAAAATATTTGCTGGTATTTCAGAAACTCGTTATTTTTTAGAAGCTTGGCAACCCCTCTCAATGAAAGCGCTTTTCCAAAGTCTGTGCCTAGGTCTACTTGAAGAGGAAACAAAACATAGAAACAAAACTGAGAACTACTTTATTTTGTCACGTTTCAAAGAGCTACTGCAAACCATGTTGGATTTAGAGTTCCAAATTCATCTATCTACATAGGAGAGAACAGAGGGAAACCTAACAATAAAAACTGCTTCAGTAGACGAACGCTTCAACCTAGAATAACAAAATTTGGTGAGCCAAGTCGGATTTGTGTACTGATCATTACCACTAAGTGTCATCAAGATTCGATGAAAAAATATTTGCTGGTATTTCAGAAACTCGTTATTTCTTAGAAGCTTGACAACCCCTCTCAATGAAAGTGCTTTTCCACCGTCTGTGCCTAGGGCTACTTAAAGAGGAAACAAACCATAGAGACAAACCTGAGAACTACTTTATTTTGTCAAGTTTCAAAGAGCTACTACAACCCATGTTGGATTTAGAGTTCCAAATTCATCTACCTATAATGGAGAGAACAGAGGGAAACCTAAATATAAAAACTGCTACTTTAGACGAAGGCTTCAACCTTGAAGAACAAAATTTGGTGAGCCAAGTGGGATTTGTGTACCGATCTTCACCACCAAGTATCATCAAAATTGGGTGAAAAAATATTTGCTGGTAGTTCGGAAACTCGTTATTTCTTAGAAACTTGGCAACAACTCTCAATGAAAGTGCTTTTCCACAGTCTCTGCTTAGGGCTACTTGAAGCGGATACAAATCATAGAGACAAAACTGAGAACTCCTTTATTTTGTCACGTTTCAAAGAGCTACTACAAACCATGTTGGATTTAGAGTTCCAAATTCATCTATCTATATAGGAGAGAACAGAGTGAAACCTAAAAATAAAAACTGCTACTGTAGACGAATGCTTCAACCTAGAAGATCAAAATTTGGTGAGCCAAGTGGGATTTGTGTACTGATCATTACCACCAAGTTTCATCAAGATTGGGTGAAAAAATATTTGCTGGTATTTCGGAAACTCGTTATTTCTTAGAAGCTTGGCAACCCCTCTCAATGAAAGTGCTTTTCCACAGACTATGCCAGAGCTACTAGAAGAGGAAACAAAACGTAGAGACAAAACTGGAAACTACTTTATTTTGTCAAGTTTCAAAGAGCTACTACAACCCATGTTGGATTTAGAGTTCCAAATTCATCTACCTATAATGGAGAGAACAGAGGGAAACCTAAATATAAAAACTGCTACTTTAGACGAAGGCTTCAACCTTGAAGAACAAAATTTGGTGAGCCAAGTGGGATTTGTGTACCGATCTTCACCACCAAGTATCATCAAAATTGGGTGAAAAAATATTTGCTGGTAGTTCGGAAACTCGTTATTTCTTAGAAACTTGGCAACAACTCTCAATGAAAGTGCTTTTCCACAGTCTCTGCTTAGGGCTACTTGAAGCGGATACAAATCATAGAGACAAAACTGAGAACTCCTTTATTTTGTCACGTTTCAAAGAGCTACTACAAACCATGTTGGATTTAGAGTTCCAAATTCATCTATCTATATAGGAGAGAACAGAGTGAAACCTAAAAATAAAAACTGCTACTGTAGACGAATGCTTCAACCTAGAAGATCAAAATTTGGTGAGCCAAGTGGGATTTGTGTACTGATCATTACCACCAAGTTTCATCAAGATTGGGTGAAAAAATATTTGCTGGTATTTCGGAAACTCGTTATTTCTTAGAAGCTTGGCAACCCCTCTCAATGAAAGTGCTTTTCCACAGACTATGCCAGAGCTACTAGAAGAGGAAACAAAACGTAGAGACAAAACTGGAAACTACTTTATTTTGTCAAGTTTCAAAGAGCTACTACAAACCATGTTGGATTTAGAGTTTAAAATTCATCCATCTATATAGGAGCGAACAGAGTGAAACCTAAAAATAAAAACTGCTACTGAAAACAAACGCTTCAACATAGAAGAAGAAAATTTGGTGAGTCAAGTGGGATTTGTGTACCGATCGTAAACACCAAGTATCATCAAGATTGGGTGAAAAAATATTTGCTGGTATTTCGGAAACTCGTAATTTGTTGAAACCTTGGCACCCCCTCTCAAGGAAACTGCTTTTCCACAGTCACTGCTTAGGGCTACTTGACGCGGAAACAAATCATAGAGACAAAACTGAGAACTCCTTCATTTTGTCAAGTTTCAAAGTGCTACTACAAACCATGTTGGATTTAGAGTTCCAAATTCATCTATCTATATAGCAGAGAACAGAATGAAACCTAAATATAAAAATTGCTACTGTAGAGGAACGCTTCAACCTAGAAGTACAAAATTTGGTGAGCCAAGTTTGATTTGTGTACTGATAATCACCACCAAGTATCATCAATATTGGGTGACAAAATATTTGCTTGTATTTCGGAATCTCATAATTTCTTGGAAGCTTGGCAACCCCTTTCAATGAAAGGGCTTTCCCACAGTCTCTGTTTAGGGCTACATGAAACGGAAACAAATCATAGAGAAAAAACAGAGAACTCCTTTAATTTGTCAAGTTTCAAAGAGCTACTACAAACCATATTGGATTTAGAGTTCCAAATTCATCTATCTATATAGGAGAGAACAGAGTGAAACCAAAAATAAAAACTGCTACTGTAGACGAACGCTTCAACCTAGAAGAACAAAATTTGGTGAGCCAAGTGGGATTTGTGTACTGATCATTACCACCAAGTTTCATCAAGATACGGTGAAAAAATATTTGCTGGTATTTCAGAAACTCGTTATTGCTTAGAAACTTGGCAACCCCTCTCAATGAAAGCGCTTTTCCCAGTCTGTGCCTAGGTCTACTTGAAGAGGAAACAAAACATAGAGACAAAACTGAGAACTACTTTATTTTGTCACGTTTCAAAGAGCTACTGCAAACCATGTTGGATTTAGAGTTCCAAATTCATCTATCTACATAGGAGAGAACAGAGGGAAACCTAACAATAAAAACTGCTTCAGTAGACGAACGCTTCAACCTAGAATAACAAAATTTGGTGAGCCAAGTGGGATTTGTGTATTAATCATCACCACCAAGTATCATCAAGATTGGGTGAAAAAATATGCTGGTATTTCGGAAACTCGTTATTTCTTAGAAGATTGGCAACCCCTCTCAATGAAAGTGCTTTTCCACAGTCTGTGCCTAGGGCTACTTGAAGAGGAAACAAACCATAGAGACAAAACTGAGAACTTTTTTATTTTGTCAAGTTTCAAAGAGCTACTACAAACCATGTTGATTTAGAGTTCCAAATTCATCTATCTATATAGCAGAGAACAGAGTGAAATCTAACAATAAAAACTGCTACTGAAAACGAACGTTTCAACCTAGAAGAACAAAATTTGGTGAGTCAAGTGGGATTTGTGTACCGATCGAAAACACCAAGTATCATCAAGATTGGGTGAAACAATATTTGCTGGTCTTTCGGAAACTCGTAATTTCTTGGAAGCTTGACAACCCCTCTCAATGAAAGTGCTTTTCCACCCTCTGCGCCTAGGGCTACTTGAAGAGGAAACAAACCATAGAGACAAAAGAGAGAACTCCTTTATTTTGTCAAGTTTCAAAGAGCCACTACAAACCATGTTGCATTTAGAGTTCCAAATTCATGTATCTATATAAGAGAGAACAGAGTGAAACCTAAAAATAAAAACTACTACTGAAAATGAACGCTTCAAAAAAGAAGAACAAAATTTGGTGAGTCAAGTGGGATTTGTGTACCAATCGTAAACACCAAGTATCATCAAGATTGGGTGAAAAAATATTTGCTGGTATTTCGGAAACTCGTAATTTCTTGGAAGCTTGGCAAACCCTCTCAATGAAAGTGCTTTTCCACAGTCTGTTCCTAGGGGTACTTGAACAGGAAACAAACCATAAAGACAAAACTGAGAACTCGTTTATTTTGTCAAGTTTCAAAGAGCTACTACAAGCCATGTTGGATTTAGAGTTCCAAATTCATCTATCTATATAGCAGAGAACAGAGTGAAACCTAAATATAAAAACTGCTACTGTAGACGAGCGCTTCAACCTAGAAGAACAAAATTTGGTGAGCCAAGTTGGATTTGGATACCGATCATTACCACCACGTATCATCAACTTTGGGTGACAAAATATTTGCTGGTATTTCGGAAACTCCTAATTTCTTGGAAGCTTGGCAACCCCTTTCAATGAAAGTGCTTTTCCACAGTCTGTGCTTAGGGCTACAGGAAGCAGAAACAAATCATAGAGACAAAACTGAGAACTCCTTTACTTTGTCAAGTTTCAAAGAGCTACTACAAACCATATTGGATTTAGAGTTCCAAATTCATCTATCTATATAGGAGAGAAGAGAGTGACACCTAAATATAAAAACTGCTACTGTAGACGAATGATTCAACCTAGAAGAACAAAATTTGGTGAGCCAAGTGGGATTTGTGTACTGATCATTACCACCAAGTGTCATCAAGATTGCGTGAAAAAATATTTGCTGGTATTTCGGAAACTCGTTATTTCTTAGAAGCTTGGCAACCCCACTCAATGAAAGTGCTTTTCCACAGTCTGTTCCTAGGGCTACTTGAAGAGGAAACAAACCATAGAGACAAAACATAGAACTCCTTTATTTTGTCAAGTTTCAAAGAGCTACTACAAACCATGTTGGATTTAGAGTTAGAATTCATCTATCTAAATACGAGAGAACAGATTGAAACCTAAAAATAAAAACTGCTACTGTAAACGAACGCTTCAACCTAGACGAACAAAATTTTGTGACCCAAGTGGGATTTGTGCACTTGTCATTACCACCACGTATCATCAAAATTGGGTGAAAAAATATTTGTTGGTATTTCGGAAACTCGTAATTTCTTGGAAGCTTGGCAACCTCTCTCAATAAAAGTGCTTTTCCACAGTCTCTGTTTAGGGCTACTTGAAGCGGAAATAAATCATAGAGACAAAACTGAGAACTCCTTTATTTTGTGAAGTTTCAAAGAGCTACTACAAACCATATTGGATTTAGAGTTCCAAATTCATCTATCTATATAGCAGAGAACAGAGTAAAACCTAAATATAAAAAGTGCTATTGTAGACGAACGCTTCAACCTAGAAGAACAAAATTTGGTGAGCCAAGAGGGCTTTGTGTACCGATCTTCACCAGCAAGTATCATCAAGATTGGGTGAAAAAATATTTGCTGGTAATTCGGAAACTAGTTATTTCTGAGAAGCTTGGCAACCCCTCTAAATGAAAGTGCTTTTCCACATTCTCTGCTTAGGGCTACTTGAAGCGGAAACAAATTATAGAGACAAAACTGAGAACTCCTTTATTTTTTCAATTTTGAAAGAGCTACTACAAACCATGTTGGATTTAGAGTTCCAAATTCATCTATCTATATAGGAGAGAACATAGTGAAACCTAAAAATAAAAACTGCTACTGAAAATGAACGCTTCAACAAAGAAGAACAAAATTTGGTGAGTCAAGTGGGATTTGTGTACCGATCGAAAACACCAAGTATCATCAAGATTGGGTGAAAAAATATTTGCTGGTATTTAGGAAACTCGTAATTTCTTGGAAGCTTGGCAACCCCTCTCAAGGAAAGTGCTTTTCCACAGTCACTGCTTAGGCCCACTTGAAGCGGAAACAAATCATAGGGACAAAACTGAGAACTCCTTTATTTTGTCAGGTTTCAAAGAGCTACTACAAACCATGTTGGATTTAGAGTTCCAAATTCATCTATCTATATAGGAGAGAGCAGAGTGAAACCAAAATATAAAAATTGCTACTATAGACGAAAGCTTCAACCTAGAAGAACAAAATTTGGTGAGCCAAGTGGGATTTGTGTACTAATCATCACCACCAAGTATCATCAAGATTGGGTGAAAAAATATTTGCTGGTATTTTGGAAACTCGTTATTTCTTAGAAGCTTGGCAACCCCTCTCATTGAAAGTGCTTTTCCACAGTCTGTGCCTAGGGCTACTTGAAGCGGAAACAGATCATAGAGACAAAAGTGAGAACTCCTTTACTTTGTCAAGTTTCAAAGAGCTACTGCAAACCCTGTTGGATTTAGAGTTCCAAATTCATCTATCCAAATAGGAGAGAACAGAGTGAAACCTAAATATAAAAATTGCTACTGTAGACGATAGCTTCAACCTAGAAGAACAAAATTTGGTGAGCCAAGTGGGATTTGTGTACTAATCATCACCACCAAGTATCATCAAGATTGGGTGAAAAAATATTTGCTGGTATATTGGAAACTCGTTATTTCTTAGAAGCTTGGCAACCCCTCTCAATAAAAGTGCTTTTCCACAGTCTGTGCCTAGGGCTACTTGATGAGGAAACAAACCATAGAGACAAAACTGAGAACTCCTTTATTTTGTCAAGTTTCAAAGAGCTACTACAAACCATGTTGGATTTAGAGTTAAAAAATTCATCTATCTATATAGGAGAGAACAGAGTGAAACCTAAACATAAAAACTGCTACTGTAAACGAACGCTTCAACCTAGAAGAACAAAATTTGGTGAGCCTAGTGGGATTTGTGGACTTGTCAATACCACCACGTATCATCAAGTTTGGGTAAAAAAATATTTGCTGGTATTTCGGAAACTCGTAATTTCTTGGAAACTTGGAAATCCCTCTCAATGAAAGTGCGTATCCACCGTCTGTGCCTAGGGCTACTTGAAGAGGAAACAAACCATAGAGACAAAACAGAGAACTCCTTTATTTTGTCAAGTTTCAAAGAGCCCCTACAAACCATGTTGGATTTAGAGTTCCAAATTCATCTATCTATATAGCAGAGAACAGTGAAACCTAAACATAAAAACTGCTACTGTAGACGAACGCTTCAACCAAGAAGAACAAAATTTGGTGATTCAAGTGGGATTTGTGAACTGATCATTACCACCAAGTATCATCAAGATTGGGTGAAAAAATATTTGCTGGTATTTCGGAAACTCGTAATATGTTGGAACCTTGGCAACCCCTCCCAAGGAAAGTGCTTTTCCACAGTCACTGCGTAGGGCTACTTTAAGCTGAAACAAATCATAGACAAAAGTGAGAACTCCTTGACTTTGTGAAGTTTCAAAGAGCTACTACAAACCATGTTGGATTTAGAGTTCCAAATTCATCTATCCATATAGGAGAGAACAGAGTGAAACCTAAATATAAAAATTGCTACTGTAGACGAACGCTTCAACCTAGAAGAACAAAATTTGGTGAGCCAAGTGGGATTTGTGTACTGATCATTACCACCAAGTGTCATCAAGATTGCGTGAAAAATTATTTGCTGGTATTTCGGAAACTCGTTATTTCTTAGAAGCTTGGCAACCCCACTCAATGAAAGTGCTTTTCCACAGTCTGTTCCTAGGGGTACTTGAAGAGGAAACAAACCATTGAGACAAACCTGAGAACTCCTTTATTTTGTCAAGTTTCAAAGAGCTACTACAAACCATGTTGGATTTAGAGTTCCAAATTCATCTATCTATATAGGAGGGAACAGAGTGAATCCTAAATATAAAAACTGCTACTGTAAACGAACGCTTCAACCTAGAAGAACAAAATTTGGTGAGCCAAGTGGGATTTGTGGACTTGTCAATAACACCACGTATCATCAAGATTGGGTAAAAAAATATTAGCTGGTATTTCGGAAACTCGTAATTTCTTGGAAGCTTGGCAACCCCTCTCAATGAAAGTGCTTTTCCACAGTCTCTGCTTAGGGCTACTTGAAGCGGAAACAAATCATAGAGACAAAACTGAGAACTCCTTTATTTTGTCAAGTTTCAAAGAGCTACTACAAACCATATTGGATTTAGAGTTCCAAATTCATCTATCTATATAGGAGAGAACAGAGTGAAACCTAAATATAAACAATGCTACTGTAGATGAAGGCTTCAACCTAGAAGAACAAAATTTGGTGAGCCAAGTGGAATTTGTGTACCGATCTTCACCAGCAAGTATCATCAAGATTGGGTGAAAAAATATTTGCTGGTAATTCGCAAACTCGTTATTTCTGAGAAGCTTGGCAACCCCTCTGGATGAAAGTGCTTTTCCACATTCTCTGCTTAGGGCTAATTAAAGCGGAAAGAAATCATAGAGACAAAACTGAGAACTCCTTTATTTTTTCAAGTTTGAAAGAGCTACTACAAACCATGTTGGATTTAGAGTTCCAAATTCATCTATCTATATAGGAGAGAACAGAGTGAAAAATAAAAATAAAAACTGCTACTGAAAATGAACGCTTCAACAAAGAAGAACAAAATTTGGTGATCAAGTGGGAACTGTGTACCGATCGTAAACACCAAGTATCATCAAGATTGGGTGAATAAATATTTGCTGGTAATTCGGAAACTCGTATTTTCTTAGAAGCTTGGCAACCCTTCTCAATGAAAGTGCTTTTCCACATTCTCTGCTTAGGGCTAATTAAAGCGGAAACAAATCATAGAGACAAAACTGAGAACTCCTTTATTTTGTCAAGGTTCAAAGAGCTACTACAAACCATGTTGGATTTAGAGTTCCAAATTCATCTATCTATATAGGAGAGAACAGAGTGAAACCTAAAAATATAAACTGCTACTGAAAACGAAGGCTTCATCATAGAAGAACAAAATTTGTTGAGTCAAGTGGGATTTGTGTACCGATTGTAAACACCAAGTATCATCAATATTGGGTGAAAAAAAATTTGCTGGTATTTCGGAAACTCGTAATTTCTTGGAAGCTTGGCAACCTCTCTCAATAAAAGTGCTTTTCCACAGTCTCTGTTTAGGGCTACTTGAAGCGGAAACAAATCATAGAGACAAAACTGAGAACTCCTTTATTTTGTGAAGTTTCAAAGAGCTACTACAAACCTTATTGGATTTAGAGTTCCAAATTCATCTATCTATATAGCAGAGAACAGAGTAAAACCTAAATATAAAAAGTGCTATTGTAGACGAACGCTTCAACCTAGAAGAACAAAATTTGGTGAGCCAAGTGGGATTTGTGTACCGATCTTCACCAGCAAGTATCATCAAGATTGGGTGAAAAAATATTTGCTGGTAATTCGGAAACTCGTTATTTCTGAGAAGCTTGGCAACCCCTCTCAATGAAAGTGCTTTTCCACATTCTCTGCTTAGGGCTACATGAAGCGGAAACAAATCATAGAGACAAAACTGAGAACTCCTTTACTTTGTCAAGTTTCAAAGAGCTACTACAAACCATATTGGATTTAGAGTTCCAAATTCATCTATCTATATAGGAGAGAACAGAGTGAAACCTAAATATAAAAACTGCTACTGTAGATGAACGATTCAACCTAGAAGAACAAAATTTGGTGAGCCAAGTGGGATTTCTGTACTGATTATTACCACCTAGTGTCATCAAGATTGCGTGAAAAATATTTGCTGGTATTTCTGAAAATCGTTATTTCTTAGAAGCTTGGCAACCCCTCTCAATGAAAGTGCTTTTCCACAGTCTGTTCCTAGGGCTCCTTGAAGAGGAAACAAACCACAGAGACAAAACTGAGAACTTCTTTATTTTGTCAAGTTTCAAAGAGCTACTACAAATCATGTTATATTTAGAGTTCCAAATTCATCTATCTAAATACGAGAGAAGAGATTGAAACCTAAAAATTAAAACTGCTACTGTAAACGAACGCTTCAACCTAGACAAACAAAATTTGGTGAGCCAAGTGGGATTTGTGGACTTGTCATTACCACCACGTATCATCAAGATTGGGTGAAAAAATATTTGCTGGTATTTCGGAAACTCTTAATTTCTTGGAAGCTTGGCAACCCCTCTCAATGAAAGTGCTTTTCCACAGTCTCTGCTTAGGGCTACTTGAAGCGGAAACAAATCATAGAGACAAAACTGAGAACTCCTTTATTTTGTCATGATTCAAAGAGCTACTACAAACCATATTGAAATTAGAGTTCCAAATTCATCTATCTATATGGGAGAGAACAGAGTGAAACCTAAATATAAAAACTGCTACTGTAGACGAACGCTTCAACCTAGAAGAACAAAATTTGGTGAGCCAAGCGGGAATTGTGTACCGATCTTCACCACCAAGTATCATCAAGATTGGGTGAAAAAATATTTGCTCGTAATTTGTAAACTCGTTATTTCTTAGAAGCTTGGCAACCTTTCTCAATGAAAGTGCTTTTCCACAGTCTCTGCGTAGGGCTACTTGAAGCGGAAACAAATCATAGAGACAAAACTGAGAACTCCTTTATTTTGTCAAGGTTCAAAGAGCTACTACGAACCATGTTGGATTTAGAGTTTCAAATTCATCTATCTATATAGGAGAGAACAGAGTGAAACCTAAAAATAAAAACTGCTACTGAAAACGAACATTCAACATAGAAGAACAAAATTTGGTGAGTCAAGTGGGATTTGTGTACCGATCGTGAACACCATGTATCATCAAGATTGGGTGAAAAAATATTTGCTGGTATTTCGGAAACCCGTAATTTCTTGGAAGCTTGGCAACCCCTCTCAATGAAAGTGCGTATCCACCGTCTGTGCCTAGGGCTACTTGAAGAGGAAACAAACCATAGTGACAAAACAGAGAACTCCTTTATTTTGTCAAGTTTCAAAGAGCCACTACAAACCATGTTGGATTTAGAGTTCCGAATTCATCTATCTATATATCAGAGAACATACTGAAACCTAAACTTAAAAACTGCTACTGTAGACGAACGCTTCAACCAAGAAGAACAAAATTTGGTGAGCCAAGTGGGAATTGTGTACCGATCTTCACCACCAAGTATCATCAAGATTGGGTGAAAAAATATTTGCTGGTAATTCGTAAACTCGTTATTTCTTGGAACCTTGGCAACCCCTCTCAAGGAAAGTGCTTTTCCACAGTCTCTGCTTAGGGCTACTTGAAGCGGAAACTAATCATAGAGACAAAAGTGAGAACTCCTTTACTTTGTCAAGTTTCAAAGAGCTACTGCAAACCATGTTGGATTTAGAGTTCCAAATTCATCTATCCATATAGGAGAGAACAGAGTGAAACCTAAACATAAGAACTGCTACTGTAAACGAACGCTTCAACCTAGAAGAACAAAATTTGGTGAGTCAAGTGGGATTTGTGTACCTATCGTAAACACCAAGTATCATCAAGATTGGGTGAAAAAGTATTTGCTGGTATTTCGGAAACTCGTAATTTCTTGGAAGCTTGGCAACCCCTCTCAATGAAAGTCCTTTTCCACAGTCTGTGCCTAGGGGTACTTGAACAGGAAACAAACCATAAAGACAAAACTGAGAACTCCTTTATTTTGTCAAGATTCAAAGAGCTACTACAAACCATGTTGGATTTAGAGTTCCAGATTCATCTATCTATATAGCAGAGAACAGAGTGAAACCTAAATATAAAAACTGCTACTGTAGACGAGCGCTTCAACCTAGAAGAACAAAATTTGGTGAGCCAAGTGGGATATGGATACCGATCATTACCACCACATATCCTCAACTTTGGGTGACAAAATATTGGCTGGTATTTCGGAAACTCGTAATTTGTTGGAACCTTGGCAAACCCTTTCAATGAAAGTGCTTTTCCACAGTCTGTGCTTAGGGCTACATGAAGCGGAAACAAATCATAGAGACAAAACTGAGAACTTCTTTACTTTGTCAAGTTTCAAAGAGCTACTACAAACCATATTGGATTTAGAGTTCCAAATTCATCTATCTATATAGGAGAGAACAGAGTGAAACCTAAATATAAAAACTGCTACTGTAGACGAACGATTCAACCTAGAAGAACAAAATTATTGAGCCAAGTGGGATTTGTGTACTGATCATTACCACCAAGTGTCATCAAGATTGAGTGAAAAAATATTTGCTGGTATTTCGGAAAATCGTTATTTCTTAGAAGCTTGGCAACCCCACTCAATGAAAGTGCTTTTCCACAGTCTGTTGCTAGGGCTACTTGAAGAGGAAACAAACCATAGAGACAAAACTGAGAACTCCTTTATTTTGTCAAGTTTCAAAGAGCTACTACAAACCATGTTGGATGTAGAGTTCCAAATTCATCTATCTAAATAGGAGAGAACAGATTGAAACCTAAAAATAAAAACTGCTACTGTAAACGAATGCTTCAACCTAGACGAACAAAATTTTGTGAGCCAAGTGGGATTTGTGGACTTGTCATTACCACCACGTATCATCAAGATTGGGTGAAAAAATATTTGCTGGTATTTCGGAAACTCATAATTTCTTGGAAGCTTCGCAACCCCTCTCAATGAAAGTGCTTTTCCACAGTCTCTGCTTAGGGCTACTTGAAGCAGAAACAAATCATAGAGACAAAACTGAGAACTCCTTTATTTTGTCATGATTCAAAGAGCTACTACAAACCATATTGAATTCAGAGTTCCAAATTCATCTATCTATATGGGAGAGAACAGAGTGAAACCTAAATATAAAAACTGCTACTGTAGACGAACGCTTCAACCTAGAAGAACAAAATTTGGTGAGCCAAGCGGGAATTGTGTACCGATCTTCACCACCAAGTATCATCAAGATTGTTTGAAAAAATATTTGCTCGTAATTTGTAAACTTGTTATTTCTTAGAAGCTTGGCAACCTTTCTCAATGAAAGTGCTTTTCCACAGTCTCTGCGTAGGCCTACTTGAAGCGGAAACAAATCATAGAGACAAAACTGAGAACTCCTTTATTTTGTCAAGGTTCAAAGAGCTACTACGAACCATGTTGGATTTAGAGTTTCAAATTCATCTATCTATATAGGAGAGAACAGAGTGAAACCTAAAAATAAAAACTGCTACTGAAAACGAACATTCAACATAGAAGAACAAAATTTGGTGAGTCAAGTGGGATTTGTGTACCGATCGTGAACACCATGTATCATCAAGATTGGGTGAAAAAATATTTGCTGGTATTTCGGAAACCCGTAATTTCTTGGAAGCTTGGCAACCCCTCTCAATGAAAGTGCGTATCCACCGTCTGTGCCTAGGGTTACTTGAAGAGGAAACAAACCATAGTGACAAAACAGAGAACTCCTTTATTTTGTCAAGTTTCAAAGAGCCACTACAAACCATGTTGGATTTAGAGTTCCGAATTCATCTATCTATATATCAGAGAACATACTGAAACCTAAACTTAAAAACTGCTACTGTAGACGAACGCTTCAACCAAGAAGAACAAAATTTGGTGAGCCAAGTGGGAATTGTGTACCGATCTTCACCACCAAGTATCATCAAGATTGGGTGAAAAAATATTTGCTGGTAATTCGTAAACTCGTTATTTCTTGGAACCTTGGCAACCCCTCTCAAGGAAAGTGCTTTTCCACAGTCTCTGCTTAGGGCTACTTGAAGCGGAAACAAATCATAGAGACAAAAGTGAGAACTCCTTTACTTTGTCAAGTTTCAAAGAGCTACTGCAAACCATGTTGGATTTAGAGTTCCAAATTCATCTATCCATATAGGAGAGAACAGAGTGAAACCTAAACATAAGAACTGCTACTGTAAACGAACGCTTCAACCTAGAAGAACAAAATTTGGTGAGTCAAGTGGGATTTGTGTACCTATCGTAAACACCAAGTATCATCAAGATTGGGTGAAAAAGTATTTGCTGGTATTTCGGAAACTCGTAATTTCTTGGAAGCTTGGCAACCCCTCTCAATGAAAGTCCTTTTCCACAGTCTGTGCCTAGGGGTACTTGAACAGGAAACAAACCATAAAGACAAAACTGAGAACTCCTTTATTTTGTCAAGATTCAAAGAGCTACTACAAACCATGTTGGATTTAGAGTTCCAGATTCATCTATCTATATAGCAGAGAACAGAGTGAAACCTAAATATAAAAACTGCTACTGTAGACGAGCGCTTCAACCTAGAAGAACAAAATTTGGTGAGCCAAGTGGGATTTGGATACCGATCATTACCACCACATATCATCAACTTTGGGTGACAAAATATTGGCTGGTATTTCGGAAACCCGTAATTTGTTGGAACCTTGGCAAAACCTTTCAATGAAAGTGCTTTTCCACAGTCTGTGCTTAGGGCTACATGAAGCGGAAACAAATCATAGAGACAAAACTGAGAACTTCTTTACTTTGTCAAGTTTCAAAGAGCTACTACAAACCATATTGGATTTAGAGTTCCAAATTCATCTATCTATATAGGAGAGAACAGAGTGAAACCTAAATATAAAAACTGCTACTGTAGACGAACGATTCAACCTAGAAGAACAAAATTATTGAGCCAAGTGGGATTTGTGTACTGATCATTACCACCAAGTGTCATCAAGATTGAGTGAAAAAATATTTGCTGGTATTTCGGAAAATCGTTATTTCTTAGAAGCTTGGCAACCCCACTCAATGAAAGTGCTTTTCCACAGTCTGTTGCTAGGGCTACTTGAAGAGGAAACAAACCATAGAGACAAAACTGAGAACTCCTTTATTTTGTCAAGTTTCAAAGAGCTACTACAAACCATGTTGGATGTAGAGTTCCAAATTCATCTATCTAAATAGGAGAGAACAGATTGAAACCTAAAAATAAAAACTGCTACTGTAAACGAATGCTTCAACCTAGACAAACAAAATTTTGTGAGCCAAGTGGGATTTGTGGACTTGTCATTACCACCACGTATCATCAAGATTGGGTGAAAAAATATTTGCTGGTATTTCGGAAACTTGTAATTTCTTGGAAGCTTCGCAACCCCTCTCAATGAAAGTGCTTTTCCACAGTCTCTGCTTAGGGCTACTTGAAGCGGAAACAAATCATAGAGACAAAACTGAGAACTCCTTTATTTTGTCATGATTCAAAGAGCTACTACAAACCATATTGAATTTAGAGTTCCAAATTCATCTATCTATATGGGAGAGAACAGAGTGAAACCTAAATATAAAAAATGCTACTGTAGACGAACGCTTCAACCTAGAAGAACAAAATTTGGTGAGCCAAGCGGGAATTGTGTACCGATCTTCACCACCAAGTATCATCAAGATTGGGTGAAAAAATATTTGCTCGTAATATGTAAACTCGTTATTTCTTAGAAGCTTGGCAACCTTTCTCAATGAAAGTGCTTTTCCACAGTCTCTGCGTAGGTCTACTTGAAGCGGAAACAAATCATAGAGACAAAACTGAGAACTCCTTTATTTTGTCAAGGTTCAAAGAGCTACTACGAACCATGTTATATTTAGAGTTTCAAATTCATCTATCTATATAGGAGAGAACAGAGTGAAACCTAAAAATAAAAACTGCTACTGAAAACGAACATTCAACATAGAAGAACAAAATTTGGTGAGTCAAGTGGGATTTGTGTACCGATCGTGAACACCATGTATCATCAAGATTGGGTGAAAAAATATTTGCTGGTATTTCGGAAACCCGTAATTTCTTGGAAGCTTGGCAACCCCTCTCAATGAAAGTGCGTATCCACCGTCTGTGCCTAGGGCTACTTGAAGAGGAAACAAACCATAGTGACAAAACAGAGAACTCCTTTATTTTGTCAAGTTTCAAAGAGCCACTACAAACCATGTTGGATTTAGAGTTCCGAATTCATCTATCTATATATCAGAGAACATACTGAAACCTAAACTTAAAAACTGCTACTGTAGACGAACGCTTCAACATAGCAGAACACAATTTGGTGAGCCAAGTGGGATTTGTGTACTGATCATTAACAACAAGTATCTTCAAGATTGGGTGAAAAAATATTTGCTGGTATTTCAGAAACTCGTTATTTCTTAGAAGCTTGGCAACCCCTCTCAATGAAAGTGCTTTTCCACAGTGTGTGCCTAGTGCTAATTGAAGAGGAAAAAATCCATAGAGAGAAAACTGAGAACTCCTTTATTTTGTCAAGTTTCAAAGAGCTACTACAAACCACGTTGGATTTAGAGTTCCAAATTCATCTATCTATACAGGAGAGAACAGAGGGAAACCTAAATATAAAAACTGCTACTGTAGACGAACGCTTCAACCTAGAAGTACAAAATTTGGTGAGCCAAGTGGGATCTGTGTACTGATCATTAGCAACAAGTATCATCAAGATTGGGTGAAAAAATATTTGCTGGTACTTCGGAAACTCGTTATTTCTTAGAAGCTTGGCAACCCCACTCAATGAAAGTGCTTTTCCACAGTCTGTTGCTAGGGCTACTTGAAGAGGAAACAAACCATAGAGACAAAACTGAGAACTCCTTTATTTTGTCAAGTTTCAAAGAGCTACTACAAACCATGTTGGATGTAGAGTTCCAAATTCTTCTATCTAAATAGGAGAGAACAGATTGAAACCTAAAAATAAAACTGCTACTGTAAACGAATGCTTCAACCTAGACAAACAAAATTTTGTGAGCCAAGTGGGATTTGTGGACTTGTCATTACCACCACGTATCATCAAGATTGGGTGAAAAAATATTTGCTGGTATTTCGGAAACTTGTAATTTCTTGGAAGCTTCGCAACCCCTCTCAATGAAAGTGCTTTTCCACAGTCTCTGCTTAGGGCTACTTGAAGCGGAAACAAATCATAGAGACAAAACTGAGAACTCCTTTATTTGTCATGATTCAAAGAGCTACTACAAACCATATTGAATTTAGAGTTCCAAATTCATCTATCTATATGGGAGAGAACAGAGTGAAACCTAAATATAAAAAATGCTACTGTAGACGAACGCTTCAACCTAGAAGAACAAAATTTGGTGAGCCAAGCGGGAATTGTGTACCGATCTTCACCACCAAGTATCATCAAGATTGGGTGAAAAAATATTTGCTCGTAATATGTAAACTCGTTATTTCTTAGAAGCTTGGCAACCTTTCTCAATGAAAGTGCTTTTCCACAGTCTCTGCGTAGGTCTACTTGAAGCGGAAACAAATCATAGAGACAAAACTGAGAACTCCTTTATTTTGTCAAGGTTCAAAGAGCTACTACGAACCATGTTATATTTAGAGTTTCAAATTCATCTATCTATATAGGAGAGAACAGAGTGAAACCTAAAAATAAAAACTGCTACTGAAAACGAACATTCAACATAGAAGAACAAAATTTGGTGAGTCAAGTGGGATTTGTGTACCGATCGTGAACACCATGTATCATCAAGATTGGGTGAAAAAATATTTGCTGGTATTTCGGAAACCCGTAATTTCTTGGAAGCTTGGCAACCCGTCTCAATGAAAGTGCGTATCCACCGTCTGTGCCTAGGGCTACTTGAAGAGGAAACAAACCATAGTGACAAAACAGAGAACTCCTTTATTTTGTCAAGTTTCAAAGAGCCACTACAAACCATGTTGGATTTAGAGTTCCGAATTCATCTATCTATATATCAGAGAACATACTGAAACCTAAACTTAAAAACTGCTACTGTAGACGAACGCTTCAACATAGCAGAACACAATTTGGTGAGCCAAGTGGGATTTGTGTACTGATCATTAACAACAAGTATCTTCAAGATTGGGTGAAAAAATATTTGCTGGTATTTCAGAAACTCGTTATTTCTTAGAAGCTTGGCAACCCCTCTCAATGAAAGTGCTTTTCCACAGTGTGTGCCTAGTGCTAATTGAAGAGGAAAAAATCCATAGAGAGAAAACTGAGAACTCCTTTATTTTGTCAAGTTTCAAAGAGCTACTACAAACCACGTTGGATTTAGAGTTCCAAATTCATCTATCTATACAGGAGAGAACAGAGGAAACCTAAATATAAAAACTGCTACTGTAGACGAACGCTTCAACCTAGAAGTACAAAATTTGGTGAGCCAAGTGGGATCTGTGTACTGATCATTAGCAACAAGTATCATCAAGATTGGGTGAAAAATATTTGCTGGTACTTCGGAAACTCGTTATTTCTTAGAAGCTTGGCAACCCCTCTCAATGAAAGTGCTTTTCCATAGTCTGCACCTAGGGCTACTTGAAGAGGAAACAAACCATATAGACAAAACTGAGAACTCCTTTATTTTGTCAAGTTTCAAAGAGCTACTACAAACCATGTTGGATTTAGATTCCAAATTCATCTATCTATATATGAGAGAACAGAGTGAAACCTAAATATAAAAACGACTACTGTAGACGAACGCTTCAAACTAGAAAATCAAAATTTGGTGAGCCAAGTGGGATCTGTGTACTGATCATTCCCACCAAGTATCATCAAGATTGGGTGAAAAAATATTTGCTGGTATTTCGGAAAGTCGTTATTTCTTAGAAGCTTGGCAACACCTCTCAATGAAAGTGGTTTTCCACAGTCTGTGCCTAGGGCTATTTGAAGAGGAAACAAACCATAGAGACAAATCTCAGAACTCCCTTATTTTGTCAAGTTTCATAGAGCTACTACAAACCATGTTGGATTTAGAGTTCCAAATTCATCTATCTATATATGAGAGAACAGAGTGAAACCTAAATATAAAAACTGCTACTGTAGACGAACGCTTCAACCTAGAAGAACAAAATTTGGTGAGCCAAGTGGGATTTGTGTACTGATCATTAGCAACAAGTATCATCAAGATTGGTTGAAAAAATATTTGCTGGTATTTCAGAAACTCGTTATTTCTTAGAAGCTTGACAACCCCTCTCAATGAAAGTGCTTTTTCCAAAGTGTGTGCCTAGTGCTACTTGTAGAGGAAACAAACCATAGAGACAAAACTGAGAACTCCTTTATTTTGTCAAGTTTCAAAGAGCTACTACAAACCATGTTGGATTTAGAGTTCCAAATTCATCTATCTATACAGGAGAGAACAGAGGGAAACCTAAATATAAAAACTGCTACTGTAGACGAACGCTTCAACCTAGAAGAACAAAATTTGGTGAGCCAAGTGGGATCTGTGTACTGATCATTAGCAACAAGTATCATCAAGATTGGGTGAAAAAATATTTGCTGGTATTTCGGAAACTTGTAATTTCTTAGAAGCTTGGCAACCCCTCTCAATGAAAGTGCTTTTCCAGAGTCTGCGCATAGGGCTACTTGAAGAGGAAACAAACCATAGAGGCAAAACTGAGAACTCCTTTGTTTTGTCAAGTTTAAAGAGCTACTACAAACCATGTTGGATTTAGAGTTCCAAATTCATCTATCTATATAGGAGAGAACAGAGTGAAACCTAAATATAAAAACGACTACTGTAGACGAACGCTTCAAACTACAAGAACAAAATTTGGTGAGCCAACTGGGATCTGTGTACTGATCATTCCCACCAAGTATCATATAGATTGGGTGAAAAATATTTGCTGGTATTTCGGAACTCGTTATTTTTTAGAAGCTTGGCAACCCTTCTCAATTAAAGTTCTTTTCCACAGTCTGTGCCTAGGCCTCTTGAAGAGGAAACAAACCATATAGACAAAACTCAGAACTCCTTTATTTTGTCAAGTGTCAAAGAGCTACTACAAACCATGTTGGATTTAGAGTTCCAAATTCATCTATCTATATATGAGAGAACAGAGTGAAACCTAAATATAAAAACTGCTACTGTAGACGAACGCTTCAACCTAGAACAAAATTTGGTGAGCCAAATGGGATCTGTGTACTGATCATTACCACCAAGTATCATCAAGATTGGGTGAAAAAATATTTGCTGGTATTTTGGAAACTCGTTATTTCTTAGAAACTTGGCAACCCATCTCAATGAAAGTGCTTTTCCACAGTCTGTGCCTAGGGATACTTGAAGAGGAAACAAACAATAGAGACAAAACTGAGAACTCCTTTATTTTGTCAAGTTTCAAAGAGCTACTACAATCCATGTTGGATTTAGAGTTCCAAATTCATATGTCTATATAGAAGAGAACAGAGGGAAACCTAAATATAAAAACTGCTACTGTAGACGAACGCTTCAACCTAAAAGAACAAAATTGGGTGAGCCAATTGGGATTTGTGTACTGATCATTACCACGAAGTATCATCAAGATTGGGTGAAAAAATATTTGCTGGTATTTCGGAAACTTGTAATTTCTTAGAAGCTTGGCAAACTCTCTCAATGAAAGTGCTTTTCCACAGTCTGTGCCTAGGGCTACTTGAAGAGGAAACAAACCATAGAGACAAAACTGAGAACTCCTTTATTTTGTCAAGTTTCAAAGAGCTACTACAAACCATGTTGGATTTAGAGTTCCAAATTTATATGTCTATATAGGAGAGAACAGAGGGAAACCTAAATATAAAAACTGCTACTGTAGGCGAACGCTTCAACCTAGCAGAACACAATTTGGTGAGCCAAGTGGGATTGTGTACTGCTCATTAGCACCAAGTATCATCAAGACTGGGTGAAAAAATATTTGCTGGTATTTCAGAAACTCGTTATTTCTTAGAAACTTGGCAACCCCTCTCAATGAAAGTGCTTTCCCCGAGTCTGCGCCTAGGGCTACTTGAAGAGGAAACAAACCATATAGACAAAACCGAGAACTCCTTTATTTTGTCAAGTTTCAAAGAGCTACTACAAACCATGTTGGATTTAGAGTTCCAAATTCATCTATCTATATATGAGAGAACAGAGTGGAACCTGAATATAAAAACGACTACTGTAGACGAACGCTTCAACCTAGAAGAACAAAATTTGGTGAGCCAAGTGCTTACTGTGTACTGATCATTACCACCAAGTATCATCAAGATTGGGTGAAAAAATATTTGCTGATATTTCAGAAACTCGTTATTTCTTAGAAGCTTGGCAACGCCTCTCAATGAATGTGCTTTTCCACAGTCTGTGCCTAGGGCTACTTGAAGAGGAAACAAACCATAGAAACAAAACTCAGAACTCTTTATTTTGTCAAGTTTCAAAGAGCTACTACAAACCATGTTGGATTTAGAGTTCGAAATTCATCTATCTACATATGAGAGAACAGAGTGAAACCTAAATATAAAAACTGCTACTGGAGACGAACGCTTCAACATAGAAGAACAAAATTGGTGAGTGAAGTGGGATCTGTGTACTGATCATTCCCACCAAGTATCATCAAGATTGGGTGAAAAACTATTGGCTGGTATTTTGGAAACTCGTTATTTCTTAGAAGCTTGGCAACCCCTCTCAATGAAAGTGCTTTTCCACAGTCTGTGCCTAGGGCTACTTGAAGAGGAAACAATCCATAGAGACAAAACTGAGAACTCCTTTATTTTGTCAAGTTTCAAAGAGGTACTACAATCCATGTTGGATTTAGAGTTCCAAATTCATCTATCTATATAGGAGAGAACAGAGAGAAACCTAAATATAAAAACTGCTACAGTAGACGAACGCTTCAACCTAGAAGAACAAAATTTGGTGAGCCAATTGGGATTTGGGTACTGATCATTACCACCAAGTATCATCAAGATTGGGTGAAAAATATTTGCTGGTATTTCGGAAACATGTAATTTCTTAGAAGCTTGGCAAACTCTCTCAATGAAAGTGCTTTTCCACAGTTTGTGCCTAGGGCTACTTGAAGAGGAAACAAACCATAGAGACAAAACTGAGAACTCCTTTATTTTGTCAAGTTTCAAAGAGCTACTACATCCATGTTGGATTTAGAGTTCCAAATTCATATATCTATATAGGAGAGAACAGAGGGAAACCTAAATATAAAAACTGCTACTGTAGGTGAACGCTTCAACCTAGCAGAACACAATTTGGTGAGCCAAGTGGGATTTGTGTACTGATCATTAACAACAAGTAACATCAAGATTGGGTGAAAAAATATTTGCTGGTATTTCAGAAACTCGTTATTTTCTTAGAAGCTTGGCAACCCCTCTCAATGAAAGTGCTTTTCCACAGTGTGTGCCTAGTGCTAATTGAAGAGGAAACAATCCATAGAGACAAAACTGAGAACTCCTTTATTTTGTCAAGTTTCAAAGAGCTACTACAAACCATGTTGGATTTAGAGTTCCAAATTCATATATCTATATAGGAGAGAACAGAGGGAAACCTAAATATAAAAACTGCTAATGTAGACGAACGCTTCAACCTAGAAGAACATAATTTGGTGAGCCAAGTGGGATCTGTGTACTGATCATTAGCAACATGTATCATCACGTTTGGGTGAAAAAATATTTGCTGGTATTTCGGAAACTCGTTATTTCTCAGAAGCTTGGCAACCCCTCTCAATTAAAGTGCTTTTCCACAGTCTGTGCCTATTCCTCTTGAAGAGGAAACAAACCATAGAGACAAAACTCAGAACTCCTTTATTTTGTCAAGTTTCAAAGAGCTACTACAAACCATGTTGGATTTAGAGTTCCAAATTCATCTATCTATATATGAGAGAACAGAGTGAAACCTAAATATAAAAACTGCTACTGTAGACGAACGCTTCAACCTAGAAGAAGAAAATTTGGTGAGCCAAGTGGGATCTGTGTACTGATCATTACCACAAAGTATCATCAAGATTGGGTGAAAAAATATTTGCTGGTATTTTGGAAACTCGTTATTTCTTAAAAGCTTTACAACCCCTCTCAATGAAAGTGCTTTTCCACAGTCTGTGCGTAGGGATACTTGAAGAGGAAACAAACCATAGAGACAAAACTGACAACTCCTTTATTTTGTCAAGTTTCAAAGAGCTACTACAATCCATGTTGGATTTAGAGTTCCAAATTCATCTATCTATATAGGAGAGAACAGAGAGAAACCTAAATATAAAAAACTGCTACAGCAGACGAACGCTTCAACCTAGA
>NW_027511699.1:318021-344967 GCF_048772815.1 Callospermophilus lateralis
AAGTACACAAATCCCACTTGGCTCACCAAATTTTGTTCTTCTAGCTTGAAGCGTTCCTTTACAGTAGCAGTTTTATTTTTAGGTTTCACTCTGTTCTCTCCTATATAGATAGATGAATTTGCTACTCTAATTCCAACATGGTTTGTAGTACCTCTTTGAAACTTGACAAAAAAATTAGTTCTCAGTTTTGTCTCTATGGTTTATTTCCTCTTGATGTAGCCCTATGCACAGACTATGGGAAAGCACTTTCATTGAGAGGGGTTGCCAAGGTACTTAGAAATAACGAGTTTCCGATATACCGGCAAATATTTTTTTAACCCAATCTTGATGATACTTGGTGATAATGATTAGTACACAAATTCCACTTGGCTCACCAAATTTTGTTCTTCTAGGTTGAAGCGTTCGTCTACAGTAGCAGTTTTTATATTTAGGTTTCAATCTGTTCTCTCCTATATAGATAGATGAATTTGGAACTCTAAATCCAACTTGGTTTGTAGTAGCTCTTTGAAACTGGACCAAAAATGTAGTTCTCGGTTTTGTCTCTATGGTTTGTTTCCTCTTCAAGTAGCCCTAAGCAGAGACTGTGGAAAAGCACTTTCATTGAAAGGGGTTGCCAAGCTTCCAAGAAATCTCGAGTTTCCGAAATACCAGCAAATATTTTTTCAACCAATCCTGATGTTACGTGGTCTTAATGACAAGTACACAAATCCCACTTGGCTCACCAAATTTTTTCTTCTAGGTTGAAGCGTTCCTTTACAGTAGAAGTTTTTATTTTTAGGTTTCACTCTGTTCCCTCCTATACAGATAGATTAATTTGGAACTCTAAATCCAACATGGTTTGTAGTAGCTCTTTGAAACTTGACAAAATAAAGGAGTTCTCAGTTTTGTCTCTATGGTTTGTTTCCTCTTCAAGTAGCCCGAAGCACAGACTGTGGAAAAGCACTTTCATTGAGTGGGGTAGCCAAGCTTCTAAGAAAGAACGAGTTTCCGAAATACCAGCAAATATTTTTTTAAAAAATCTTGATGGTACTTTGTGGTAATGATTAGTACACAAATTTCACTTGGTTCCCCAAATTTTGTTGTTCTAGGTTGAAGCATTCAAATACAATAGCAGTTTTTATTTTTAGGTTTCACTCTCTTCTCTCCTATATAGATAGATGAATTTGGATCTCTAAATCCAACATGGTTTGTAGTAGCTCTTTGAAACATGACAAAATAAAGCAGTTCTCAGTATTGTCTCTATGGTTTGTTTCCTCTTCAAGTAGCCCTAGGCACAGAATGTGGAAAAGCACTTTCATTGAGAGGGGTTGCCAAGCTTCTAAGAAATAAGGAGATTCTGAAATACCAGCAAATATTTTTTCACCCAATCTTGATGATACGTGGTGGTAATGATCAGTACACAAATTTCACTTGGCTCACCAAATTGTGTTCTTCTAGGTTGAAGCGTTCGTCAACAGTGGCGGTATTTATATGTAGGTGTCACACTGTTCTCTCTTATATAGATAGATGTATTTGGAACTCTAAATCCTACATGGTTTGTATTAGCTCTTTGAAACTTGACAAAGAAAAGGAGTTCTCAGATTTGTCTCTATGGTTTGTTTCCTCTTCAAGTAGCCCTAGGCACAGACTGTGTAAAAGCACTTTCATTGAGAGGGGTTGCCAAGCTTCTAAGAAATAACGAGTTTCCGAAATACCAGCAAATATTTTTTCACCCAATCTTGACGATACTTGGTGGTAATGATCAGTACACAAATCCCACTTGGCTCACCAAATTTTGTTCTTCTTGGTTGAAGCGTTCATCTATAGTAACAGTTTTTATATTTAGGTTTCCCTCTGTTCTCTCCTATATATATAGATGATTTTGGAACTCTAAATCCAACATGGTTTGTAGTAGCTCTTTGAAACTCGACAAAAAAAGGAGTTCTCAGTTTTGTCTCCATGGTTTGTTTCCTCTTCAAGTAGCCCTAAGCAGAGACTGTGGAAAAGCACTTTCATTGAAATTGGTTGCCAGGCTTCCAAGAAATTACCAATTTCCGAAATACTAGCAAATATTTTTTCACCCAATGTTGATGATACGTGGTCTTAATGACAAGTACACAAATCCCAATTGGCTCACCAAATTTTTTCTTCTAGGTTGAAGCGTTCCTTTACAGTAGAAGTTTTTATTTTTAGGTTTCACTCTGTTCCCTCCTATACAGATAGATTAATTTGGAACTCTAAATCCAACATGGTTTGTAGTAGCTCTTTGAAACTTGACAAAATAAAGGAGTTCTCAGTTTTGTCTCTATGGTTTGTTTCCTCTACAAGTACCCCGAAGCACAGACTGTGGAAAAGCACTTTCATTGAGTGGGGTAGCCAAGCTTCTAAGAAAGAACGAGTTTCCGAAATACCAGCAAATATATTTTCACCCAAACTTGATGATACGTGGTGGTAATGACAAGTACACAAATCCCACTTGGCTCACCAAATTTTGTTCTTTTAGGTTGAAGAGTTCATCTACAGTAGCAGTATTTATATGTAGGTTTCACTCTGTTCTCTCTTATATAAATAGATGAATTTGGAACACTAAATCCAACATGGATTGTAGTACCACTTTGAAACTTGACAAAAAAAAGGAGTTCTCAGTTTTGACTCTATGGTTTGTTCCACTTCATGTATCCCTTGCCACAGACTGTGGAAAAGCAATTTCATTGAGAGAGTTTGCCAAGCTTCTAAGAAATAACGAGTTTCCGAAATACATTCAAATATTTTTTCACCCAATCTTGATGATACTTGGCGGTAATGATCAGTACACAAAACCCACTTGGCTCACCAAATTTTGTTCTTCTAGGTTGAAGCGTTCGTCTACAGTAGCAGTATTTATATATAGGTTTCACTCTGTTCTCTCTTATATAGATAGATGAATTTGGAATTCTAAATCCAACATGGTTTGTTTTACCTCTTTGAAACTTGACAAAAAAAAGGAGTTCTCAGTTTTGTCTCTATGGTTTGTTTCCTCTTCAAGTAGCCCTAGGCACAGACTGTGGTAAAGCACTTTCATTGAGAGGGGTTGCCAAGCTTCTAAGAAATATCGGGTTTTCGAAATACCATCAAATATTTTTTCACCCAATCTAGATGATGCTTGGTGGTAATGATCAGTACACAAATCCCACTTGGCTCACCAAATTTTGTTCTTCGTTGTTGAAGCGTTCGTGTACAGTAGCAGTTTTTATATTTAGGTATCCCTCTGTTCTCTCATATAGAGATAGATGAATTTGGTACTCTAAATCCAACATGGTTTGTAGTAGCTCTTTGAAACTCGACAAAAAAGGAGTTCTCAGTTTTGTCCCCATGGTTTGTTTTCTCTTCAAGTAGCCCTAAGCAGAGACTGTGGAAAAGCACTTTCAATGAAAGGGGTTGCCAAGCTTCCACGAAATTACGAGTTTCCGATATACCATCAAATATTTTTTCACCCAATCTTGATGAAACGTGGCGGTAATGACAAGGAGACAAATCCCACTTGGCTCACCAAATTTTGTTCTTCTAGGTTGAAGCGTTCCTTTACAGTAGCAGTTTTTATTTTTTGGTTTCACTCTCTTCTCTCCTATATAGATAGATGAATTTGGAACTCTAAATCCAACATGGTTTGCAGTAGCTCTTTGAAACATGACAAAATAAAGCAGTTCTCAGTATTGTCTCTATGGTTTGTTTCCTCTTCAAGTAGCCCTATGCACAGACTGTGGAAAAGGACTTTCATTGAGAGGGGTTGCCAAGCTTCTAAGAAATAACGAGTTTCCAAAATACCAGCAAATATTTTTTCACCCAAACTTGATGATACGTGGTGGTAATGACAAGTACACAAATCCCACTTGGCTCACCAAACTTTGTTCTTCTAGGTTGAAGTGTTCTTTACAACAGCAGTTTATACTTTTAGGTTTCACTCTGTTCTCTCCTATATAGGTAGATGAATTTGGAACTCTAAATCCAACATGGTTTGCAGTAGCTCTTTGAAACTTGAAAAAATAAAGGAGTTCTCAGTTTTGTCTCTATGGTTTGTTTGCTCTTCAAGTAGCCCTAGGCACAGATTGTGGAAAATCACTTTCATTGAGAGGGGTTGCCAAGCTTCCAAGAAATAAAGAGTTTAAGAAATACCAGCAAGTATTTTTTCCCCCCATCTTGATGATACTTGGTGGTAATGATCAGTACACAAATCCCACTTGGCTCACCAAATTTTGTTCTTCTAGGTTGAAGCGTTCCTTTACAGTAGCAGATTTTATTTTTAGGTTTCACTATGTTCTCTCCTATATAGATAGATGAATTTGGAACTCTAAATCCAACATGGTTTGCAGTAGCTCTTTGAAACTTGAGAAAATAAAGAAGTTCTCAGTTTTGTCTCTATGGTTTGTTTCCTCTTCAACTAGCCCTAGGCACAGACTGTGTAAAAGCACTTTCATTGAAAGGGGTTGCCAAGCTTCTAAGAAATAATGATTTTCCGAAATACCAGCAAATATTTTTTCACCCAATCTTGATGATACGTGGTGGTAATGACAAGGACGCAAATCCCACTTGGCTCACCAAATTTTGTTCTCTAGGTTGAAGCGTTCCTTTACAATAGCAGTTTTTATTTTTAGGTTTCACTCTGTTCTCTCCTATATAGATAGATGAATTTGGATCTCTAAATCCAACATGGTTTGTAGTAGCTCTTTGAAACTTGAAAAAATAAAGGAGTATTCAATTTTGTCTCTATGGTTTGTTTCCTCTTCAAGTAGCCCTAGGGACAGAGTGTGGAAAAGCACTTTCATTTAGAGGGGTACCCAAGCTTCTTAGAAAGAACGGGTTTCCGAAATACCAGCAAATATTTTTTCCCCCAATCTAGATGATACTTGGTGGTAATTATCAGTACACAAATCCCACTTGGCTCTCCATATTTTGTTCTTCTAGGTTGAAGCATTCGTCTACAATAGCAGTTTTTATATTTAGGTTTCACTCTGTTCTCTCCTATATAGATAGATGAATTTGGAACTCTAAATCCAACATGGTTTGTAGTAGCTCTTTGAAACTTGACAAAATAAAGGAGTTCTCAGTTTTTTCTCTATAGTTTGTTTCCTCTTCAATCAGCCCTAGGCACAGACGGTGGAAAAGCACTTTCATTGAGAGGGGTAGCCAAGCTTCTAAGAAAGAACGAGTTTCTAAAATACCAGCAAATATTTTTTCACAAAATCTTCATGATACTTGGTGGTAATTATCAGTACACAAATCCACTTGCCTCACCAAATTTTGTTCTTCTAGATTGAAGCGTTCGATACAATAGCAGTTTTTATATATATTTTTCCCTCTGTTCTCTCCTATATAGATAGTTGAATTTGGAACTCTAAATCCAACATTTTTTGCTAGCTCTTTGAAACTTGACAAAATAAAGGACTTCTCAGTTTTTTCTCTATGGTTTGTTTTCTCTTCAGGTAGCCCTAGGCACAGAATGTGGAAAAGCACTTTCATTGAGAGGGGTTGCCAAGCTTCTAAGAAATAACGAGTTTAAGAAATACCAGCAAATATTTTTTCAACCAATCTTGATGATACGTCGTGGTAATGACAAGTACACAAATCCCACTTGGCTCACAAAATTTTGTTCTTCTAGGTTGAAGCGTTCCTTTACAATAGCAGTTTTTATTTTTAGGTTTCACTCTGTTCTCTCCTATATAGATAGATGAATTTGGAACTCTAAATCCAACATTTTTTGCAGTAGCTCTTTGAAACTTGACAAAATAAAGGAGTTCTCAGTTTTGTCTCTATGGTTTGTATACTCTTCAAGTAGCCCTAGAGACAGAGTGTGGAAAAGCACTTTCATTTAGAGGGGTAGCCAAGCTTCTTAGAAAGAACGGGTTTCCGAAATACCAGCAAATATTTTTTCACCCAATCTTGATGATACTTGGTAGTAATGATAAGTACACAAATCCCACTCGGCTCTCCAAATTTTTTTCTTGTAGGTTGAAGCGTTCGTCTACAATAGCATTTTTTATGTTTAGGTTTCACTCTGTTCTCTCCTATATACATAGATGAATTTGAAACTCTAAATCCAACAGGGTTTGCAGTAGCTCTTTGAATCTTGAATAAATAAAGGACTTCTCAGTTTTGTCTCTATGGTTTGTTTCCTCTTCAAGTAGCCCTATGCACAGACTGTGGAAAAGCACTTTCATTGAGATGGATAGCGAAGCTTCTAAGAAAAAACGAGTTTCCGAAATACCTGCAAATATTTTTTCAAGCAGTCTTGATGATACTTGGTGGTAATGATCAGTACACAAATCCCAATTGGCTCACCAAATTTTGTTCTTCTAGGTTGAAGCGTTCGATACAATAGCAGTTTTTATATTTAGGTTTCAATTGTTCTCTCGTTTATATATAGATGAACTTGGAACTCTAAATCCAATATGGTTTGCAGTAGCTCTTTGAAACATGACAAAATAAAGCAGTTCTCAGTTTTGTCTCTAAGGTTTGTTTCCTCTTCAATTAGCCCCAGGCACAGACTGTGGAAAAGCACTTCTATTGAGAGGGGTTGCCAAGCTTCTAAGAAATAACGAGTTTCCGAAATACCAGCAAATATTTTTTCACCCAATCTTGATGATACTTGGTGGTAATGACAAGTACACAAATCCCACTTGACTCACCAAATTTTGTTCTTCTAGGTTGAAGCGTTCCTTTACAATAGCAGTTTTTACTTTTAGGTTTCACTCTGTTATCTCTTAGATACATAGATGAATTTGAAACTCTAAATCCAACATGGTTTGTAGTAGCTCTTTGAAACTTGAAAAAATAAAGGAGTTCTCAATTTTGTCTATATGGTTTGTTTCCTCTTCATGTAGCCCTAGGGACAGACTGTGGAAAAGCACTTTTATTTACTCGGGTAGGCAAACTTCATAGAAAGAACGAGTTTCCGAAATACCAGCAAATATTTTTTCATCGAATCTTGATGATACTTGGTGGTAATGATCAGTACACAAATTCCACTTGGCTCACCACATTGTGTTCTTCTTGGTTGAAGCGTTCGTCTATAGTAGCAGTTTTTATATTTAGGTTTCACTCTGTTCTCTCCTATATAGATAGATGAATTTGGAACTCTAAATCCAACATGGTTTCTAGTAGCTCTTTGAAACTTGAAAAAATAAAGGAGTTCTCAGTTTTGTCTCTATGGTTTGTTTCCTCTTCAAGTAGCCCTAGGCACAGACTGTGGAAAAGCACTTTCATTGAGAGGCGTTGCCAAGCTACTAATTAGAACGAGTTTCCGAAATACCAAAAGCACTTTCATTGAAAGGGGTTGCCAGGCTTCCAAGAAATTACGAGTTTCCAAAATACCAGTACAGTTTTGTCTCTATGGTTTGTTTCCTCTTCAAGTAGCCCTAAGCAGGGACTGTGGAAAAGCACTTTCATTGAAAGGGGTTGCCAAGCTTCCAAGAAATTATGAGTTTCCGATATACTAGCAAATACTTTTTCACCCAATCTTGATAATACGTGGTGGTAATGACAAGTACACAAATCCCACTTGGCTCAACAAATTTTGTTCTTCTAGGTTGAAGCGTTCCTTTACAGTAGCAGTTTTTATTTTTACATTTCATTCTCTTCTCTCCTATATAGATAGATGAATTTGGAACTCTAAATCCAACATGTTTTGCAGTAGCTCTTTGAAACATGACACAATAAAGCAGTTCTCAGTATTGTCTCTATGGTTTCTTTCCTCTTCAAGTAGCCCTAGGCACAGACTGTGGAAAAGCACTTTCATTGAGAGGGGTAGCCAAGCTTCTAAGAAAGAACGAGTTTCCGAAATACCAGCAAATATTTTTTCACCCAATCTTGATGATACTATGTGGTAATGATCAGTACACAAATCGCACTTGGCTCAACAAATTTTGTTCTTCTAGGTTGAAGCGTTCTTTAAAATAGCAGTTTTTATTTTTAGGTTTCACTCTGTTCTCTCCTATATGGATAGATGAATTTGGAACTCTAAATCCAACATGGTTTGTAGTAGCGCTTTGAAATTTGAAAAAATAAAGAGTTCTCAATTTTGTCTCTGTGGTTTGTTTCCTCTTCAAGTAGCCCTAGGCACAGACTGTGGAAAAGCACTTTCATTGAGAGGGGTAGCAAAGCTTCTAAGAAATAATGAATTTCCGAAATACCAGCAAATATTCTTTCACCCAATAATGATGATACGTGGTGGCAATGATCAGAACACAAATACCACTGGGCTCACCAAATTGTGTTCTTCTAGGTTGAAGCGTTCGTCTACTGTAGCAGTTTTTATATTTAGGTTCCACTCTGTTCTCTTCTATATAGATAGATGAATTTGGAACTCTAAATCCAAATGTTTTGTAGTAGCTCTTTGAAACTTGACAAAATAAAGGAGTTCTCAGTTTTGTCTCTATGGTTTGTTTCCTCTTCAAGTAGACCTAGGCACAGACTGTGGAAAAGCACTTTCATTGAGAGGTGTTGAAAAGCTTCTAAGAAATAACGAGTTTCCGAACTACCAGCAAATATTTTTTCACCCAATCTTGATGATACGTGGTGGTAATGATCAGTACACAAATTTCACTTGGCTCACCAAATTGTGTTCTTCTAGGTTGAAGCGTTCGTCATCAGTGGCAGTATTTATATGTAGGTTTCACTCTGTTCTCTCTTATATAGATAGATGTATTTGGAACTCTAAATCCAACATGGTTTGTATTAGCTCTTTGAAACTTGACAAAAAAGGGAGTTCTCAGTTTTGTCTCTATGGTTTGTTTCCTCTTCAAGTAGCCCTAGGCACAGACTGTGGAAAAGCACTTTCATTGAGAGGGGTAGACAAGCTTCTAAGAAATAACGAGTTACTGAAATACCAGCAAATATTTTTTCACCCAATCTTGATTATACATCTTGGTAATGATCAGTACACAAATCCCACATGGCTCACTAAGTTTTGTTCTTCTAGGTTGAAGCGTTCGTCTACAGTAGCAGTATTTATATTTAGGTTCCACTCTGTTCTCTTCTATATAGATAGATGAATTTGGAATGCTACATCCAACATGGTTTGTAGTAGCTGTTGAAACTTGACAATATAAAGGAGTTCTCAGTTTTGTCTCTATGGTTTGTTTCGTCTTCAAGTAGCCCTAGGCACAGACTGTGGAAAAGCACTTTCATTGAGAGGGCTTGCCAAGCTTCTAAGAAATAACGAGTTTCCGAAATACCAGCAAATATTTTTTCACCCAATCTTGACGATACTTGGTGGTAATGATCAGTACACAAATCCCACTTGGCTCACCAAATTTTGTTCTTCTTGGTTGAAGCGTTCGTCTATAGTAGCAGTTTATATATTTAGGTTTCCCTCTGTTCTCTCCTATATAGATAGATGATTTTGGAACTCTAAATCCAACATCGTTTGTAGTAGCTCTTTGAAACTCGACAAAAAAAGGAGTTCTCAGTTTTATCTCCATGGTTTGTTTCCTCTTCAAGTAGCCCTAAGCAGAGACTGTGGAAAAGCACTTTCCTTGAAAGGGGTTGCCAGGCTTCCAAGAAATTACGAGTTTCCGAAATACCAGTAAATATTTTTTAACCCAATCTTGATGATACGTGGTGGTAATGACAAGTACACAAATACCACATGGCTCACCAAATTTTTTCTTCTAGGTTGAAGCGCTCCTTTACAGTAGCAGTTTTTATTTTTAGATTTCACTCTGTTCATTCCTATTTAGACAGATGAATTTGGAACTCTAAATCCAACATGGTTTGTAGTAGCTCTTTGAAACTTGACAAAATAAAGGAGTTCTCAGTTTTGTCTCTATGGTTTGTTTCCTCTTCAAGTAGCCCTAAGCAAAGACTGTGGAAAAGCACTTTCATTGAGTGGGGTAGCAAAGCTTCTAAGAAAGAACGAGTTTCCAAAATACCAGCAAATATTTTTTCACAAAATCTTGATGATACTTGATGGTAATGATTAGTACACAAATCCCACTTGGCCCACCAAATTTTGTTGTTCTAAGTTGAAGCATTCAAATACAATAGCAGTTTTTATTTTTAGGTTTCACTCTCTTTTCTCCTATATAGATAGATGAATTTGGATCTCTAAATCCAACATGGTTTGCAGTAGCTCTTTGAAACATGACAAAATAAAGCAGTTCTCAGTATTGTCTCCATGGTTTGTTTCCTCTTCAAGTAGCCCTAGGCACAGTCTGTGGAAAAGCACTTTCATTGAGAAGGGTTGCCAAGCATCTAAGAAATAACGAGTTTCCGAAATACCAGCAAATATTTTTTCACCCAATCTTGATAATACGTGGTGCTAATGACAAGTACACAAATCCCACTTGGCTCACCAAATTTTGTTCTTCTAGGTTGAAGCGTTCTTTACAATAGCAGTTTTTATTTTTAGGTTTCACTCTGTTCTCTTATATATAGATAGTTGAATTTGGAACTGTAAATCCAACATGGTTTGTAGTAGCGCTTTGAAACTTCAAAAAATAAAGAGTTCTCAATTTTGTCCCTATGGTTTGTTTCCTCTTCAAGTAGCCCTAGGCACAGACTGTGGAAAAGCACTTTCATTGAGAGGGGTTGCCAAGCTTGTAAGAAAGAACGAGTTTCGGAAATACCAGCAAATATTTTTTCACACAATCTTGATGATACTTGGTGGTAATGATCAGTACACAAATCCCTCTTGGCTCACCAAATTGTGTTCTTCTAGGTTGAAGCCTTCGTCTACAGTTGCAGTATTTATATGTAGGTTTCACTCTGTTCTCTCTTAGATAGATAGATGAATTTGGAATTCTAAATCCAACATGGTTTTTAGTAGCTCTTTGAAACTTGAAAAAATAAAGTAGTTCTCAGTTTTGTTTTTCTGGTTTGTTTCCTCTTCAAGTAGACCTAGGCACAGACTGTGGAAAAGCACTTTCATTGAGAGGGGTTGCCAAGCTTCTAAGAAATAACGAGTTTCCGAAATACCATCAAATATGTTTTCACCCAATCTTGATGATACTTGGTGGTAATGATCAGTACAGAAATCCCACTTGGCTCACTAAATTTCGTTCTTCTTGTTTGAAGCGTTCGTCTACAGTAGCAGTTTTTATATTTAGGTTCCACTATGTTCTCTTCTATATAAATAGATGAATTTCGAATGCTAAATCCAACATGGTTTGTAGTAGCTCTTTGAAACTTGACAAAGTAAAGGAGTTCTCAGTTTTGTTTCTCTGGTTTGTTTTTTCTTCATGTAGAACTAGGTACAGACTGTGGAAAAGCACGTTCATTGAGAGGGGTTGCCAAGCTTCTAAGAAATAACGAGTTTCCGAAATACCAGCAAATATTTTTTCACACAATCTTGATGATACGTGGTGGTAATGATCAGTACACAAATTTCACTTGGCTCAACAAATTGTGTCCTTCTAGGTTGACGCGTTCGTCAACAGTGGCAGTATTTACATGTAGTTTTCACTCTGTTCTCTCTTATATAGATAGATGATTTTGGAACTCTAAATCCAACATGGTTTGTAGTAGCTCTTTGAAACTCGTCAAAAATGGAGTTCTCAGTTTTGTCTCCATGGTTTGTTTCCTCTTCAAGTAGCCCTAAGCAGAGACTGTGGAAAAGCACTTTCATTGAAAGGGGTTGCCAGGCTTCCAAGAAATTACAAGTTTCCGAAATACCAGCAAATATTTTTTCACCCAATCTTGATGATACGTGGTGGTAATGACAAGTACACAAATCTCACTTGGCTCACCAAATTGTGATCTTCTATGTTGAAGCGTTCGTCTAAAGTAGCAGTATTTATATGTGGGTTTCACTCTGTTTTCTCTTATATACATAGATGAATTTGGAATTCTAATTCAAACATGGTTTGTAGTAGCTCTTTGAAACTTGACAAAAAAAGGAGTTCTCAGTGTTGTTTCTATGGTTTGTTTCCTCTTCAAGTAGCCCTAGGCACAGACTGTGGAAAAGCACTTTCAATGAGAGGGGTTGCCAAGCTTCTAAGAAATAACGAGTTTCCGAAATACAAGCAAATATTTTTTCACCCAATCTAGATGATACTTGGTGGTAATGATCAGTACACAAATCCCACTTGGCTCACCAAATTTTGTTCTTCTGGGTTGAAGTGTTCGTGTACAGTAACAGTTTTTATATTTAGGTTTCCCTCTGATCTCTCCTACATAGATAGATGAATTTGGAACTCTAAATAAAACATGGTTTGTAGTAGCTCTTTGAAACTCGACAAAAAAATGGAGTTCTCTGTTTTGTGTCTATGGTTTGTTTCCTCTTCATGTAGCCCTAGGCACAGACTGTGGAAAAGCACTTTCATTGAGAGGGGTTGCCAAGCTTCTAAGAAAGAACGAGTTTCCGAAATACCATCAATTATTTTTTCACCCAATCTTGATGATACTTGGTGGTATTGATCAGTACACAAATCCCACTTGGCTCACCAAATATTGTTCTTCTAGGTTGAAGCGTTCGTCTACATTAGCAGTTTTTATATTTAGGTTCCACTCTGTTCTCTTCTATATAGATAGAGGAATTTGGAACTCTAAATCCAAATGGTTTGTAGTAGGTCTTTGAAACTTGACAAAATAAAGGAGTTCTCAATTTAGTCTATATGGTTTGTTTCCTCTTCAAGTATCCATAGGCACAGAATGTGGAAAAGCACTTTCATTCAGAGGCGTTGCCCATCTTCTAAGAAATAACGAGTTTCCGAAATACCACCAAACATTTTTTCACCCAATCTTGATGATACTTGGTGGTAATGATCAGTACCCAAATCCCTCTTGGCTCACCAAATTTTGTTCTTCTAGGTTGAAGCGTTCTTCTACAGTAGAAGTTTTTGTATTTAGGTTCCACTCTGTTCTCTTCTATATGGATAGATTAATTTGGAACTCTAAATCCAACATGGTTTGTAGTAGCGCTTTGAAACTTGAAAAAATAAAGGACTTCTCAATTTTGTCTCTATGGTTTGTTTCCTCTTCAAGTAGCCCTAGGCACAGACTGTGGAAAAGCACTTTCATTGAGAGGCGTGCCAAGCTTCTAAGAAAGAATGAGTTTCCGAAATACCAGCAAATATTTTTTCACCCAATCTTGATGATACTTGGTGGTAATGATCAGTACACAAATCCCACTTGGCTCACCAAATTTTGTTCTTCCTGGTTGAAGCGTTCGTCTACAGTAGCAGTTTTTATTTTTAGGTTTCCCTGTGTTCTCTCCTATATAGATAGATATATTTGGAACTCTAAATCCAACATGGTTTGTAGTAGCTCTTTGAAACTTCACAAAAAAAACAAGTTCTAAGTTTTGTCTTTATGGTTTGTTTCCTCTTCAAGTAGCCCTAAGCAGAGACTGTGGAAAAGCACTTTCATTGAAAGGGGTGGCCAAGCTTCCTAGAAATTACGAGTTTCCGAAATACCAGCAAATATTTTTTCACCCAATCTTGATTATACGTGGTGGTAATGACAAGTACACAAATCCCACTTGGCTCACCAAATTTTGTTCTTCTAGGATGGAGCGTTCCTTTACAGTAGCAGTTTTTATTTTTATGTTTCACTCTCTTCTCTCCTATATAGATAGATGAATTTTGAACTCTAAATCCAACATGGTTTGTAGTAGCTCTTTGAAACTTGACAAAATAAAGGAGTTCTCACTTTTGTCTCTATGGTTTGTTTCCTCTTCAGTAGCCCTAAGCACAGACTGTGAAAAAGCACTTTCATTGAGAGGCGTTGCCTAGCTTCTAAGAAAGAACGAGTTTCCAAAATACCAGCAAGTATTTTTTCACAAAATCTTGATGATACTTGGTGGTAAAGATCAGTACACAAATGCCACTTGGCTCACCAAATTTTGTTCTTCTAGGTTGAAGCGTTCGATACAATAGCAGTTTTTATATTTAGGTTTCCCTCTCTTCTCTCCTATATAGATAGATGAATTTTAACTCTAAATCCAACATGGTTTATAGTAGCTCTTTGAAACTTGACAAAAAAAACGAGTTCTCTGTTTTGTCTCTATGGTTTGTTTCCTCTTCAAGTAGCCCTAGGCACAGACTGTGGAAAAGCACTTTCATTGAGAGGCGTTGCCAAGCTTCTAAGAAATAACGAGTTTCCGAAATACCATCAATTATTTTTTCACCCAATCTTGATGATACGTGTTGGTAATGACAAGTACACAAATCCCACTTGGCTCACCAAATTTTGTTCTTCTAGGTTGAAGCGTTCTTTACAATAGCAGTTTTTATTTTTAGGTTTCACTCTCTTCTCTCCTATATAGATAGATGAATTTGGAACTCTAAATCCAACATGGTTTGTAGTAGCGCTTTGAAACTTGAGAAAATAAAGGACTTCTCAATTTTGTCTCTATGGTTTGTTTCCCCTTCAAGTAGCCCTAGGCACAGACTGTGGAAAACCACTTTCATTGAGAGGGGTACCAAGCTTCTAAGAAAGAACGAGTTTCCGAAATAGGAGCAAATATTTTTTCACCCAATCTTGATGATACTTTTTGGTAATGATCAGTACAATAATCCCACATGGCTCACCAAATTTTGTTCTTCTAGGTTGAAGCGTTCGTCTACAGTAGCAGTTTTTATTTTTTGGTTTCACTCTTTTCTCTCCTATATAGAGATATGAATTTTGAACCCTAAATCAACATGGATTGTAGTAGCTCTTTGAAACTTGACAAAATAAAGGAGTTCTCAGTTTTGTCTCTATGGTTTGTTTCCTCTTCAAGTAGCCCTAAGCACAGATTGTGGAAAAGCACTTTCATTGAGAGGTGTTGCCAAGCTTCTAAGAAAAAATGAGTTTCCGAAATACCAGCAAATATTTTTTCACCCAAACTTGATGATACGTGGTGGTAATGATCAGTACACAAATCCCACTTGGCTCACCAAATTGTGTTCTTCTAGGTTGAAGCGTTCGTCTACAGTAGCAGTATTTATATGTGGGTTTCACTCTGTTCTCTCTTATATAGATAGATGAATTTGGAATTCTAAATCAAACATGGTTTGTAGTAGCTCTTTTAAACTTGACAAAAAAAGGACTTCTCAGTATTGTTTCTATGGTTTGTTTCCTCTTCAAGTAGCCCTAGGCAGACTGTGGAAAAGCACTTTCATTGAGAGGGGTTGCCATGTTTCTAAGAAAGAACGAGTTTCCGAAATACCATCAATTATTTTTTCACCCAATCTTGATGATACTTGGTGGTAATAATCAGTACTCAAATCCCACTTGGCTCACCAAATTTTGTTCTTCTAGGTTCAAGCGTTCTTTACAATAGCAGTTTTTATTTTTAGGTTTCACTCTCTTCTCTCCTATATAGATAGATGAATTTGGAACTCTAAATCCAACATGGTTTGTAGTAGCGCTTTGAAACTTGAGAAAATAAAGGACTTCTCAATTTTGTCTCTATGGTTTGTTTCCCCTTCAAGTAGCCCTAGGCACAGACTGTGGAAAAGCACTTTCATTGAGAGGGGTACCAAGCTTCTAAGAAAGAACGAGTTTCCGAAATAGGAGCAAATATTTTTTCACCCAATCTTGATGATACTTTTTGGTAATGATCAGTACAAAAATCCCACATGGCTCACCAAATTTTGTTCTTCTAGGTTGAAGCGTTCGTCTACAGTAGCAGTTTTTATTTTTAGGTTTCACTCTTTTCTCTCCTATATAGAGATACGAATTTTGAACACTAAATCAACATGGATTGTAGTAGCTCTTTGAAACTTGACAAAATAAAGGAGTTCTCAGTTTTGTCTCTATGGTTTGTTTCCTCTTCAAGTAGCCCTAAGCACAGACTGTGGAAAAGCACTTTCATTGAGAGGTGTTGCCAAGCTTCTAAGAAATAATGAGTTTCCGAAATACCAGCAAATATTTTTTCACCCAAACTTGATGATACGTGGTGGTAATGATCAGTACACAAATCCCACTTGGCTCACCAAATTGTGATCTTCTAGGTGGAAGCGTTCGTCTACACTAGCAGTATTTATATGTGGGTTTCACTCTGTTCTCTCTTATATAGATAGATGAATTTGGAATTCTAAATCAAACATGGTTTGTAGTAGCTCTTTTCAACTTGACAAAAAAAGGACTTCTCAGTATTGTTCCTATGGTTTGTTTCCTCTTCAAGTAGCCCTAGGCACAGACTGTGGAAAAGCACTTTCATTGAGAGGGGTTGCCAAGCTTCTAAGAAAGAACGAGTTTCCGAAATACCAGCAAATATTTTTTCACCCAATCTTGATGATACTTGGTGGTAGTGATCAGTACACAAATCCCACTTGGCTCACCAAATTTTGTTCTTCTAGGTTGAAGCGTTCGTCTACATTAGTGGTTTTTATATTTAGGTTCCACTCTGTTCTCTTCTATATAGATAGATGAATTTGGAACTCTAAATCCAAATGGTTTGTAGTAGGTCTTTGAAACTTGACAAAATAAAGGAGTTCTCAGTTTTGTCTCTATGGTTTGTTTCCTCTTCAAGTATCCGTAGGCACAGACTGTGGAAAAGCACTTTCATTGAGAGGGGTTGCCAAGCTTCTAAGAAAGAACGAGTTTCCGAAATACCACCAAATATTTTTTTTACCCAATCTTGATGATACTTGGTGGTAATGATCAGTACCCAAATCCCTCTTGGCTCACCAAATTATGTTCTTCTAGGTTGAAGCGTTCTTCTACAGTAGCAGTTTTTATATTTAGGTTCCACTCTGTTGTCTTCTATATGGATAGATGAATTTGGAACTCTAAATCCAACATGGAGTGTAGTAGCTCTTTGAAACTTGAAAAAATAAAGGACTTCTCAATTTTGTCTCTATGGTTTGTTTTTTCTTCAAGTAGCCCTAAGCAGAGACTGTGGAAAATCACTTTCATTGAAAGGGGTTGCCAACCTTTTTAGAAATTACGAGTTTCCGAAATACCAGCAAATATTTTTTCACACAATCTTGATGATACGTGGTGGTAATGACAAGTACACAAATCCCACTTGGGTCACCAAATATTTTCTTCTAGGTTGAAGCTTTCGATACAATAGCAGTTTTTATAATTAGGTTTCACTCTCTTCTCTCCTATATAGATAGATGAACTTGGAACTCTAAATCCAACATGGTTTGTAGCAGCTCTTTGAAACTTGAGAAAATAAAGGAGTTCTCAGTTTTGTCTATATGGTTGTTTCCTCTTCAAGTAGCCTTAAGCAGATACTGTTGAAAAGCTCTTTCATTGAAAGCGGTTGCCACGCTTCCAAGAAATTACGAGTTTCCGAAATACCATCAAATATTTTTTCAACCAATCTTGATGATATGTGGTGGTAATGACAAGTACACAAATCCCACTTGGCTCACCCAATTTTTTTCTTCTAGGGTGAAGCGCTCCTTTACAGTAGCAGTTTTTATTTTTAGGTTTTACTCTGTTCTCTCCTATATAGGTATATGAATTTGGAACTCTAAATCCAACATGGTTTATTGTAGCCCTTTGAAACCTGACAAAATAAAAAAGTTCGCAGTTTTTTCTCTATGGTTTGTTTCCTCTTCAAGTAGTCCTAGGCACAGACTGTGGAAAAGCACTTTCATTGAGAGGGGTTGCCAAGCTTCTAAGAAATAACGAGTTTCCGAAATACCAGCAAATATTTTTTCACCCAATCTTCATGATACTTGGTGGTAATTATCAGTACACAAATCCCACTTGGCTCACCAAAGTTTGTTCTTCTAGGTTGAAGGGTTCGTCTACAGTAGCAGTTTTTATATTTAGGTTCCACTATGTTCTCTTCTATATAGATAGATGAATTTGGAATGCTAAATCCAACATGGTTTGTAGTCGCTCTTTGAAACTTGACAAAATAAAGGAGTTCTCAGTTTTGTCTCTATGGTTTGTTTACTCTTCAAGTAGCCCTAGGCACAGACTGTGGAAAAGCACTTTCATTTAGAGGGGTTGCCAAGCTTCTAAGAAATAACGAGTTTCCGAAATATCAGCAAATATTTTTTCACCCAATCTTGATGATACTTGGTGGTAATCATCAGTACGCAATTCCCACTTGGCTCACCAAATTTTGTTCTTCTAGGTTGAAGCGTTCGTCTACAGTAGCAGTTTTTATATTTAGGTTCCACTCTGTTTTCCTCTATATAGATAGATGAATTTGGAACGCTAAATCCAACATGGTTTTAGTCGCTCTTTGAAACATGACAAAATAAAGGAGTTCTCAGTTTTGTCTCAATGGTTTGTTTCCTCTTCAAGTAGCCCTAGGCACAGACTGTGGAAAAGCACTTTCATTGAGAGTGGTAGCCAATTGTCTAAGAAATAACGAGTTTCCAAATACCAGCAAATATTTTTTCACCCAATTTTGATGATACGTGGTAATAATGACAAGTACACAAATCCCACTTGGCTCACCAAATTTTGTTCTTCTAGGTTGACGCGCTCCTTTACAGTAGCAGTTTTTATTTTTAGGTTTCACTCTCTTCTCTCCTATATTGATAGATGATTTTGGAACTCTAAATCCAACATGGCTTGCAGTAGCTCTTTGAAACATGACAAAATAAAGCAGTTCTCAGTGTTGTCTCTATAGTTTCTTTCCTCTTCAAGTAGTCCTAGGGACAGACTGTGGAAAAGCACTTTCATTTAGAGGGTAGCCAAGCTTCTTAGAAAGAACGAGTTTCCGAAAAACCAGCAAATATTTGTTCACCCAATCTTAATGATACTTGGTAGTAATGATCGGTACACAAATCCCACTTTACTGACCAAATTTTGTTCTTCTAGTTTGAAGCGTTCGTTTACAGTAGCAGTTTTTATATTTAGGTTTTCCTCTGATCCGTCCTATATAGATGGATGAATTTGGAACTCTAAATCAAACATGGTTTGTAGTAGCTCTTTGAAACTCGACAAAAAAAAAGGAGTTCTCAGTTTTGTCTCTATGATTTGTTTCCTCTTCAGGTAGCCCTAAGCAGAGACTGTGGAAAAGCACTTTCATTGAAAGGGGTTGCCAAGCTTCGAAGAAATAACGAGTTTCCGAAATACCAGCAAATATTTTTTCACCCAATCTTGATGATACGTGGTGGTAATGACAAGTACACAAATCCCTCCTGGCTGACCAAATTTTGTTCTTCTAGGTTGAAGCGTTCCTTTACAGTAGCAGTTTTTATTTTTAGGTTTAACTCTCATCTCTCCTATATAGATAGATGAATTTGGAACTCTAAATCCAACATGGTTTGCAGTAGCTCTTTGAAACATGACAAAATAAAGCAGTTCTCAGTATTGTCTCTATAGTTTGTTTCCTCTCAAGTAGCCCTAGGAACAGACTGTGGAAAAGCACTTTCATTGAGAGGGGTTGCCAAGCTTCTATGAAATAACGAGTTTCAGAAATACCAGCAAATATTTTTTGACCCAATATTGATGATACGTGGTGGTAATGACAAGTACACAAATCCCACTTGGCTCACCAAATTTTGTTCTTCTAGGTTGAAGCGTTCTTTACAATAGCAGTTTTTATTTTTATGTTTCACTCTGTTCTCTCCTATATAGATAGATGAATTTGGAACTCTAAATCCAACATGGTTTGTAGTAGCGCTTTGAAACTTGACAAAATAAAGGAGTTCTCAATTTTGTCTCTATGGTTTGTTTCCTCTTCAATTAGCCCTAGGAACAGACTGTGGAAAAGCACTTTCATTGAAAGGTGTTGCCGAGCTTCCAAGAAATTACGAGTTTTCAGAATACCAGCAAGTATTTTTTCACCCAATCTTGATGATACGTGGAGCTAATGACAAGTACACAAATCCCACTTTGCTTAACAAATTGTGTTTTTCTAGGTTGAAGCGTTCGTCTACACTTGCAGTTTTTATTTGTAGGTTTCACTCTGTTCTCTCTTATATAGATAGATGAATTTGGAACTCTAAGTCCAACATTGTTTGTAGTAGCTCTTTGAAACTTGACAAAATAAAGGAGTTCTCAGTTTTGTCTCTATGGTTTGTTTCTCTCCAAGTAGCCTTAAGCAGATACTGTTTAAAAGCTCTTTCATTGAAAGGGGTTGCCAAGCTTCCAAGAAATTACTTGTTTCCGAAATACCATCAAATATTTTTTCAACCAATCTTGATGATACTTGGTGGTAATGATCAGTACACAAATCCCACTTGGCTCACCAAATTTTGTTCTTCTAGGTTGACGCGCTCCTTTACAGTAACAGTTTTTATATTTAGGTTTCATTCTGTTCTCTCCTATATAGATAAATGAATTTGGAACTCTAAATACAACATGGTTTGTAGTAGCTCTTTGAAACTTGACAAAATAAAGGAGTTCTCAGTTTTGTCTCTATGGTTTGTTTCCTCTTCAAGTAGCCCTAGGCACAGACTGTGGAAAAGCACTTCCACTGAGAGGGGTTGCCAAGCTTCTAAGAAATAACGAGTTTCCGAAATACCAGCAAATATTTTTTCACCCAATCTTGCTGATACTTGGTGGTAATGATCAGTACACAAATCCCACTTGGATCACCAAATTTTGTTCTTCTAATTTGAAGCATTCGTCTACAGTAGCAGTTTTTATATTTAGGTTCCACTCTGTTCTCTTCTATATAGATCGATGAATTTGGAACGCTAAATCCAACATGGTTTGTAGTAGCTCTTTGAAACTTGAAAAAATAAAGGAGTTCTCAGTTTTGTCTCTATGGTTTGTTTCCTCTTCAAGTAGCTCTAGGCACAGACTGTGGAAAAGCACTTTCATTGAGAGGGGTTGCCAAGCTTCTAAGAAATAACGAGTTTCCGAAATACAAGCAAATATGTTTTCACCCAATCGTGATGATACTTGGTGGTAATGATCAGTACAAAAATCCCACTTGGCTCACCAAATTTTGTTTTTCTTGGTTGAAGCGTTCATCTACAGTAGCAGTTTTTATATTTAGGTTTCCCTCTGTTCTCTCCTATATAGATAGATGAATTTGGAACTCTAAATCCAACATGGTTTGCAGTAGCTCTTTGAAACTTGACAAAATAAAAAAGTTCTCAGTTTTGTCTCTGTGGTTTCTTTCCTCTTCAAGTAGCCCTAGGCGCAGACTGTGGAAAAGCACATTCATTGAGAGGGGTTGCCAAGCTCCTAAGAAATAACGAGTTCCCGAAATACCAGCAAATATTTTTTCACCCAAACTTGATGATACTTGGTGGTAATGATCAGTACACAAATCCCACTTGGCTCACTGAATTGTGTTCTTCTAGGTTGAAGCGTTCGTCTACAGTAGCAGTTTTTATATTTAGGTTTCCCTCGGTTCTATCCTATATAGATAGATGAATTTGGAACTCTAAATCCAACATGGTTTGTAGTAGCTCTTTGAAACTTGACATAATAAAGCAGTTCTCAGTTTTGTCTCTATGGTTTGTTTCCTCTTCAGGTAGCCCTAGGCGCAGACTGTGTAAAGCACTTTCTTTGAGAGGCGTTGCCAAGCTTCTAAGAAATAACGAGTTTCCGAAATACCAGCAAATATTTGTTACCCAATCTTGTTGATACGTCGTGGTAATGATCAGTACACAAATCAAACTTGGCTCAACAAATTGTGTTCTTCTTGGTTGAAGCGTTCGTCTGCAGTAGCAGTTTTTATTTGTAGGTTTCACTCTGTTCTCTCTTATATAGATAGATGAATTTGGAACTCTAAATCCAACATGGTTTGTAGTAGCTCTTTGAAACTTGACAAAAAAAAGTAGTTCTCACTTTTGTCTCTATGGTTTGCTTCCACTTCAAGTAGCCCTAGGCACATACTATGAAAAAACACTTTCATTGAAAGGGGTTGCCAAGCTTCCAAGAAATAACGAGTTTTTGAAATACCAGCAAATATTTTTTCACCCAATCTTGATGATACGTGGTAGTAATGACCGGTACACATATCCTACTTGACTCAACAAATTTTGTTCTTCTAACTTGAAGCGTTCGTTTACAGTAGCTGTTTATATTTTTAGGTTTCACTCTGTTCTCTCCTATATAGATAGATGAATTTGGAACTCTAAATCCAACATGGTTTGTAGTAGCTCTTTGAAACTTGAACAAAAAAAGTAGTTCTCATTTTTATCTCTATGATTTTTTTCCTCTTCAATAGCCCTAAGCAGAGACAGTAGAAAAGCACTTTCATGGAAAGGAGATGCCAAGCTTCCAAGAAATTACAAGTTTCCGAAATATCATCAAATATTTTTTCACCCAATCTTGATGATACGTGGTGGTAATTACAAGTACACAAATCTCACTTGGCTCACCAAATTTTGTTCTTATAGGTTGAAGGGCTCATTTACAGTAGCAGTTTTTATTTGTAGGTTTCACTCTGTTCTCTCATATATAGATAAATGAATTTGGAACTCTAAATACAACATGGTTTGTAGTAGCTCTTTGAAACTTGACAAAATAAAGGAGTTCTCAGTTTTGTCTCTATGGTTTGTTTCCTCTTCAAGTAGCCCTAGGCACAGACTGTGGAAAAGCACTTCCACTGGGAGAGGTTGCCAAGCTTATAAGAAATTACGAATTTCCGAAATACCAGCAAATATTTTTTCACCCAATCTTGATGATACTTGGTGGTAATGTTCAGTACACAAATCCCACTTGGATCACCAAATTTTGTTCTTCTAGGTTGAAGCGTTCGTTTACAGTAGCAGTTTTTATATTTAGGTTTCCCTCTGTTCTCTCCTATATAGATAGATGAATTTGGAACTCTAAATCCAACATGGTTTGCAGTAGCACTTTGAAACTTGACAAAATAAAAAAGTTCTCAGTTTTGTCTCTATGGTTTCTTTCATCTTCAAGTAGCCCTAGGCGCAGACTGTGGAAAAGCACTTTCATTGAGAGGGGTTGCCAAGCTTCTAAGAAATAACGAGTTCCCGAAATACCAGCAAATATTTTTTCACCCAAACTTGATGATACTTGGTGGTAATGATCAGTACACAAATCCCTCTTGGCTCACTAAATTGTGTTCTTCTAGGTTGAAGCGTTCATCTACAGTAGCAGTTTTTATATTTAGGTTTCCCTCGGTTCTATCCTATATAGATAGATGAATTTGGAACTCTAAATCCAACATGGTTTGTAGCATCTCTATGAAACTTGACAAAATAAAGGAGTTCTCAGTTTTGTCTCTATAGTTTGTTTCCTCTTCAAGTAGCCTTAAGCACATACTGTGGAAAAGCTCTTTCATTGAAAGGGGTTACCAAGCTTCCAAGAAATTACGAGTTTCCGAAATATCATCAAATATTTTTTCACCCAATCTTGATGATACGTGGTGGTAATGACAAGTACACAAATCCCACTTGGCTCACCAAATTTTGTTCTTCTGGATTGAAGCGCTCTTTTACAGTAGCAGTTTTTATTTTTAGGTTTCACTCTGTTCTCTCATATATAGATAAATGAATTTGGAACTCTAAATACAACATGGTTTGTAGTAGCTGTTTGAAACTTGACAAAATATAGGAGTTTTCAGTTTTGTCTCCATGGTTTGTTTCCTCTTCAAGTAGCCCTAGGAACAGACTGTGGAAAAGCACTTCCATTGAGAGGGGTTGCAAAGCTTCTAAGAAATAACGAGTTTCTGAAATACCAGCAAATATTTTTTCACCCAATCTTGATGATACTTGGTGGTAATGATCAGTACACAAATCCCACTTGGATCACCAAATTTTGTTCTTCTAGGTTGAAGCGTTCGTCTACAGTAGCAGTTTTTATATTTTGGTTCCACTCTGTTCTCTTCTATATAGATCAATGAATTTGGAACGCTAAATCCAACATGGTTTGAGGTAGCTCTTTGAAACTTGACAAAATAAAGGAGTTCTCAGTTTTGTCTCTATGGTTTGTTTCCTCTTCAAGTAGCTCTAGGCACAGACTGTGGAAAAGCACTTTCATTGAGAGGGGTTGCCAAGCTTCTAAGAAATAACGAGTTTCCGAAATACAAGCAAATATGTTTTCACCCAATCTTGATGATACTTGGTGGTAATGATCAGTACTAAAATACCACTTGGCTCACCAAATTTTGTTTTTCTTGGTTGAAGCGTTCATCTACAGTAGTAGTTTTTATATTTAGGTTTCCCTCTGTTCTCTCCTATATAGATAGATGAATTTGGAACTCTAAATCCAACATGGTTTGTAGTAGCTCTTTGAAACTTGAAAAAATAAAAGAGTTCTCAATTTTTGTCTCTATGGTTTGTTTCCTCTTCAAGTAGCCCTAGGGACAGACTGTGGAAAAGCACTTTCATTTAGAAGGGTAGCCAAGCTTCTTAGAAAGAACGAGTTTCCGAAATACAAGCAAATATTTTTTCACCCAATCTTGATGGTACTTGGTGGTAATGATCAGTACAGAAATCGCACTTGGCTCACTAAATTTTGTTCTTCTAGGTTGAAGCGTTCGTCTGCAGTAGCAGTTTTTATTTGTAGGTTTCACTCTGTTCTCTCCTATATAGATAGATGAATTTGGAACTCTAAATCCAACATGGTTTGTAGTAGCTCTTTGAAACTTGACAAAATAAAGGAGTTCTCACTTTTGTCTCTATGGTTTGTTTCCTCTTCAGTAGCCCTAAGCACAGACTGTGGAAAAGCACTTTCATTGAGAGGCGTTGCCAAGCTTCTAAGAAAGAACGAGTTTCCCGAAATACCAGCAAGTATTTTTTCACAAAATCTTGATGATACTTGGTGGTAATGATCAGTACACAAATGCCACTTGGCTCACCAAATTTTGTTCTTCTAGGTTGAAGCGTTCGATACAATAGCAGTTCTTATATTTAGGTTTCCCTCTCTTCTCTCCTATATAGATAGATGAATTTTAACTCTAAATCGAACATGGTTTATAGAAGCTCTTTGAAACTTGACCAATAAAACGAGTTCTCTGTTTTGTCTCTATGGTTTGTTTCCTCTTCAAGTAGCCCTAGGCACAGAGTGTGGAAAAGCACTTTCATTGAGAGGCGTTGCCAAGCTTCTAAGAAATAACGAGTTTCCGAAATACCAGCAAATATTTTTTCACCCAATCTTGATGATACGTGTTGGTAATGACAAGTACACAAATCCCACTTGGCTCACCAAATTTTGTTCTTCTAGGTTGAAGCGTTCTTTACAATAGCAGTTTTTATTTTTAGGTTTCACTCTCTTCTCTCCTATATAGATAGATGAATTTGGAACTCTAAATCCAACATTGTTTGTAGTAGCGCTTTGAAACTTGAGAAAATAAAGGACTTCTCAATTTTGTCTCTATGGTTTGTTTCCCCTTCAAGTAGCCCTAGGCACAGACTGTGGAAAAGCACTTTCATTGAGAGGGGTACCAAGCTTCTAAGAAAGAACGAGTTTCCGAAATAGGAGCAAATATTTTTTCACCCAATCTTGATGATACTTTTTGGTAATGATCAGTACAAAAATCCCACATGGCTCACCAAATTTTGTTCTTCTAGGTTGAAGCGTTCGTCTACAGTAGCAGTTTTTATTTTTAGGTTTCACTCTTTTCTCTCCTATATAGAGATATGAATTTTGAACACTAAATCAACATGGATTGTAGTAGCTCTTTGAAACTTGACAAAATAAAGGAGTTCTCAGTTTTGACTCTATGGTTTGTTTCCTCTTCAAGTAGCCCTAAGCACAGACTGTGGAAAAGCACTTTCATTGAGAGGTGTTGCCAAGCTTCTAAGAAACAATGAGTTTCCGAAATACCAGCAAATATTTTTTCACCCAAACTTGATGATACGTGGTGGTAATGATCAGTACACAAATCCCACTTGGCTCACCAAATTGTGTTCTTCTAGGTTGAAGCGTTCGTCTACAGTAGCAGTATTTATATGTGGGTTTCACTCTGTTCTCTCTTTTATAGATAGATGAATTTGGAATTCTAAATCCAACATGGTTTGTAGTAGCTCTTTTAAACTTGACAAAAAAAGGACTTCTCAGTATTGTTTCTATGGTTTGTTTCCTCTTCAAGTAGCCCTAGGCACAGACTGTGGAAAAGCACTTTCATTGAGAGGGGTTGCCAAGCTTCTAAGAAAGAACGAGTTTCCGAAATACCATCAATTATTTCTTCACCCAATCTTGATGATACTTGGTGGTAATGATCAGTACACAAATCCCACTTGGCTCACCAAATTTTGTTCTTCTAGGTTGAAGCGTTCTTTACAATAGCAGTTTTTATTTTTAGGTTTCACTCTCTTCTCTCCTATATAGATAGATGAATTTGGAACTCTAAATCCAACATGGTTTGTAGTAGCGCTTTGAAACTTGAGAAAATAAAGGACTTCTCAATTTTGTCTCTATGGTTTGTTTCCCCTTCAAGTAGCCCTAGGCACAGACTGTCGAAAAGCAGTTTCATTGAGAGGGGTACCAAGCTTCTAAGAAAGAACGAGTTTCCGAAATAGGAGCAAATATTTTTTCACCCAATCTTGATGATACTTTTTGGTAATGATCAGTACAAAAATCCCACATGGCTCACCAAATTTTGTTCTTCTAGGTTGAAGCGTTCGTCTACAGTAGCAGTTTTTATTTTTAGGTTTCACTCTTTTCTCTCCTATATAGAGATATGAATTTTGAACACTAAATCAACATGGATTGTAGTAGCTCTTTGAAACTTGACAAAATAAAGGAGTTCTCAGTTTTGTCTCTATGGTTTGTTTCCTCTTCAAGTAGCCCTAAGCACAGACTGTGGAAAAGCACTTTCATTGAGAGGGGTTGCCAAGCTTCTAAAAAATAATGAGTATCCAAAATACCAGCAAATATTTTTTCACCCAAACTTGATGATACGTGGTGGTAATGATCAGTACACAAATCCCACTTGGCTCACCAAATTGTGATCTTCTAGGTGGAAGCGTTCGTCTACACTAGCAGTATTTATATGTGGGTTTCACTCTGTTCTCTCTTATATAGATAGATGAATTTGGAATTCTAAATCAAACATGGTTTGTAGTAGCTCTTTTAAACTTGACAAAAAAAGGACTTCTCAGTATTGTTTCTATGGTTTGTTTCCACTTCAAGTAGCCCTAGGCACAGACTGTGGAAAAGCACTTTCATTGAGAGGGGTTGCCAAGCTTCTAAGAAAGAACGAGTTTCCGAAATACC